>NC_080162.1:191159722-191366247 GCF_950295315.1 Erinaceus europaeus
TTTTTAGATAGAATCTGTTTTTTTTCAGATGCATGAAAAGTTATATACATCTATGAAATGAATTATTAATGCTCCAAGGAGGAACTGAACAAATTCTGTTGTATGAAAATATTTAAATAAAAGGATTACTTGAGACTTAACAAAGTGCAATTAGAGAGAAGCAGTATGAGCAGTAAAGTCAAAGGAAAGGAGAATCTTCCTGGAAAGTATGAGGTGATTTTTTTAAAAAAAAATTTTATTTATTCCCTTTTGTTGCCCTTGTTGCTTTATTATTGTAGTTATTATTTTTGTTATTGATGTCATCGTTGTTGGACTGGACTGAGAGAAATGGAAAGTGGAGGGGAAGACAGAGAGGGGGAGAGAAAGATAGACACCTGCAAACCGGCTTTACCGCCTGTGAAGTGACTCCCCTGCTGGGGGCTCGAACCAGGATCCTTATGCCAGTCCTTATGCTTTGTTGTTGGATAGTATGCCAGCTCCCCCTGGCTTCTGCTTAACCATATGCCTGTATAGGGATAGATTTAATCCCATTCAAAGCTTTGGTCTATTTACATAAATCACTTTTACATTTACATAAAGCACTCCAGGGCATTGGTGGTTCAGTGATAGGATTCTCGCCTGCTCTGCCCCCTCCTTGTCACACTCTGATTTTCACCAGTCACTTTTCTCTCCACCCTCTCTATGTCACATCCTGTTTCCACCCTACTTGGCAAGTATATATAAAGACAGCATTGTGAGATTTGGGGTACTTGAGTTTAGCTTAGCTCATCTTAGATTGTGCTGCGTCCTGCATGAATAAAGAGATACTGCCTACAGCTCAACCATGAGTCCACGGTTGTCTGTTACCCGCCCATGAAGCCAGCCCAGCGAAAACAACATAACCCGTCGAAAACAGCACTTTGTGCCACCTGCGCTTAACCCACTATGCTACTGCCTGACTCCCTGAATTGAATTAAGTTAAATTAATTTAAATGATAAATTAAATCATCACTGGTTCACATACGATAGAATTTCATGGATATGACTTTCTCCTTATGTGTGTAAAACTTACTGTACCTGCCACAGAAGTTCTGGTCTCATCACACAATACAACCACCTCTCCTGCATGCGCCCCTTTCCCTCTAGTAAACATTAATTTTCATTGAATCTAAAACTCACCAGCTAGTCTGCTTTCACTGTATTTCACTTATGAGGGAGGTCATCTCACTAAGCAAAAACTATGCAAATACCATCCATTTTGCTCCCAAAGGTGAAGTTTTATATTTTTTAACAAGCAGAATATATTTCAATTGATATATATTTTTTCATATAAATTCTATTAACATATATAAATTCTACTGAAGAGATATACATTCCACTGAGTATATACACTCGCAAACACACACACACACACATGTTCTTCTCTTGAATATATATATATATATATATATATATATATATATATATATATCATAATTATTTCTTGAATTTTAGGTAAAATGACAGACGAGGGGAGGGTGGGAGGGGGTGTACACATATGACAGTGGTGGGGGGAAGACAGAAATATTACAACATGCTGTATGGGAATCGATAAAGATTTCCCTGCTGCCCTGATGCTCCCTTCAGGGTGGTTCAGGGGCTTGGTACAGTGTAAAGCACACAGTTCAACAGGTGAGCTACCTTCCAGTCTTTAGAGCATATTCCTAGTTAATGTCATTTTATGAATTATGGCACCTTACAAAGATGCAGAACATATGAGAATAGTGGCAGTACAACAGGTGAGATACATTTAACACACACACACGTGTGTGTGTGTGTGTGTGTGTGTGATGTGAAATAGAGTTAGAAATTGAGAGGGGAGGATGAGATAGAGGAGAGAGAAAGAGAGATACCTAAGCACTGTTTCACTACTTACGAAGCTTCCCCCCTACAGGTGGAGATGGGGGACTTGAGCCTGGGTCCTGCACACTGTGATGTGTGTGCTCAGCCCCAAAGTTGAGATACCTTAGAATCCTAAGAACATTTTTTATTTTTGCCACAAGTTATAATTGAATATTAGTACCTGCATGACTGTACAGCTCCTGTAAGTTTTTTCTTTTTTTTTTTCCTTCCTTTTCTCTAGGTGAAGACGAGAGACAAAAAGACATAGAGGAGGGAGAGAGGCAGAGAGAGCAGAGAAACCACAGCACTATTTCACAACTTGTGAAGCTTCCCCCTTGCAGGTGGCCAGAGACTCCTGCCTTGGTCCCCTACATGGCAACATGGACACTTTGCCAGGTGAACCAACTGCCAGCCCCTCTCCAAATCCCAAGAACTTTTATTGGTTTCTTTTGTAGAGTCTCCATATATAGAGAGGTACATAAGGGGGGAGGGGGAATACCAGAAATGTCAACAAAGTCATTTTAAAAGGATTTTCCAGTATTATTTAAGAAAAACTTGTACATTTACTTGGTTGTGTCTGTAGCTTCAAAACAAGCCCAATAGCTCCTTGTTCCAGTAGATTGTGTTCTCCGAGCTCCACTTAAACAAACATTCTGGATTGCCCCTGCTTAAACAACAGCCAGTTACATAATGAGTTTTCTGGAAATCCAATTAGCAGGGCATATTTGCACTTTGTTCATATGTGCTTTAGCCAGAATTTATTCCAAAGTAAAGCTGTAAGGAAACTCTTCACGATTTCTTTTTCTTTTTCTTTTTTTTCTTTCTTTTTTTTTTTTTTTTTGCAGTACTTGTATCAAAACAAATAAAGACACATAAAACATCTACGCATGTACTGTCCTGCATAACTGCCTTGCTAGTTCTTATGATCATGGCTGCCTTTAAGATCTTCTTTGCCTTGGCAGGAATATGACAGTTCAATGATACTGAATTAAGCGAACAAATAATAATTCTCCTGTCATGAGTAGCCATGGAATGCAAGGTAGAAATGATTTTTGACCTGTTTGTAAAATATGTTTGAGGTTGAAAGAAATGAACAGAGGTTTATTTCCAGTATTCTAATATATATTAAGTGAATTTGGACAATTAACTTCTTCAAATTCTCTTGGTTTCATTTGTCAAAGAATTTAATACTGATTGCTATAGACATTCTTCATGCATGCCTTAAATGGTTCCACTTATATTAATGATCTCCAAAACAATTAGGTCTGTTTCTCTGACAATTTTAATATGTATCTAAGATGACGTAAAATATGTGTTTGAAATATGAAATGTTTATACACTTGTGTTCATTTATATATATATATATATATATATATATATATACACACACATATATCTATACCTATCACATGACATATATGATATGAATGCCAGTGACTGAGGTACCTCATATATGGCAATATGTTAAGTGCTTTAATAAGACATATAATATATGAATTTAATCCAGTGCTCCTCTGTGAGCCCTATGGATTTGAAAATGCAAAAGAGAATATCTTAGTGAATGTTGAACTGAATATTGGTTATGACTGTATACAGACAGTCCAATGCCAAGTTTTATAAATAATGCTACTCAGAAATAAATATTTAGGTAAATCAATTTAAATCCCAATAGGAGTCTGTAACGGTGAGAGTATTATTTGTCCTAGCTGTGTTTCACAAGAAGCAGCTTATGAACACTTCCTTTGGGAGCATTCTGTGTTGTTTTCAGAAAGTAAGAGAATACACACACACACACACACACAAAAACAATAAATGGAATGTTATTACATTTCTGCCATGAAGATGGAAACATTTCCCTGACAGGGAGTGGCAATGATGTGGAAAAACAGAGATTTGTCTTAGGCCAGTGATTCTCGATGTGTGTGTGCTTCATGAGCAGCAACTTGAACAAGCGAAAAATCTCCTAAATTCTGTCAGAAATGGGAAGAAATAGAAATCGGCGGTGGCCTGCTAGGTATAGTGCACAAGTTACAGGGCTCTACGACCCAGCTTTAATGCCTGGTTCTGGTCTCCACCTGCAAGGGGCATGTGCCACAAACAATGGATCAGATCTGAGGTATCTCTCCTCTCTGTAGCTCACTGTCTCTGTCTTCCTTCTCTACCAACCTCACCCTCTAGCAAAAGGACAGAAAGGAAGGAAGGAAGGAAGGAAGGAAGGAAGGAAGGAAGGAAGGAAGGAAGGAAGGAAAGAAAGAAGAGAAAGGAAGAAAGATAAATAAATAAGAGAACAAAAGGAAAATTGAGTCTTGTGGTCTACTGCAACAGAACTAAGGACTCTAAGGGGAGGGGGTGCAAGAGAGGAGAAGAGGACGTGGATCACATGGGGTGCACAGTGCTGGCAGAAGACCTCAGTTGATGATGGTGTGCATACATCTATCATTTCAAGATATATCATTGCGAGGAATATATATATTTCGATTTCCCTTCCTAGAGACCAAAAAGATAAGTGACTTTTAATAAATATAAGTAACATATTTGTTGGGCATTCCACACTAGAGTAAGTGTGTTGGATAAAACTCAAGAATGGGGCTTAAATTCTTTAAGTATTTTCTAGTGATACCACCTTTCTATCACTAACTTTCTACATAGCTTCCTGAAATGTGTTTTAGACTATAGTAAAGACCTGTGCTGCAAACCAAAATGTCTCAGCCTGACTAATTTCTTTTAAATGTTTTTTTTATGGCTATCTTTATTTATTGGCTAGAGATAGCCAGAACTCAAGAGGGAGAAAGACAGAGAGACACCTGCAATACTGCTTCACCACTCGCAAAGTTGTCCCCCTGCAGGTGGGTACCACGGACTTGATCCTTGTGCATTGTAACATGTGAGCTCAACCAGGTGTTCTGCCACTTGGCCCCTTAAGACTAATTTTCTCAGGACTCCCTGACTAGGCCCCAGCTGATGGGGTGGCCTGATGGTGACTAAAGAGTCATCATTAAAGTTTGCCAGTCTCTTGCCCCTATTCAGCTTGGTCCTGATATTGGGAAAGCTTGGAACATTCCTATTCATGACCACAGAATGTGAGCTCAGATCTACAGGGATACAGAGGTCACATCGGCTCCTAAGCTGAATATATCTTACCAACTGTACTATAAACTATCAAATCCTAAATAAAATTACTAAAAAAAAAAAAAATCCAAGCACGGACTGGTGAAATAGTTCATATGGATAATGCACTGCTTTTCTGTTATGTACAAACCAGGTTTGAGCCTGAACCCCACAGCCAAGGAGGAAGCTGAACACCTATGATCTCTTTCATACACACTCTCTGCTTCTATCTAAGGTAGATACATATATAACTAAGTAAATAATACAGGCATAATGACCATTCCTGTAAATACATTATGAACTACCAATTTACAAGTTTGGTTTTTTTTTCCTTCTCTAAATAAGTAATGATTATAGACTAAATTGAAAGGGGGAGACATATCTTTTAAGTTTAATAATCATCTAGGACAGAAAAAGCAGCAGAGGGAAGGTGAGTATCTTCTCTGGGTTTCAACATAGATAGAGAGGACTCTCTTTTCCAAATGTAATGAAATCTATGTTCTTCAGAGAATGATACTCCCTAGCGACCTTGAATGTTGGTTCTGGAGATAAAGTAGAAAGATAAGCACATAAGGGCCTCCAAGTCATGGAGCTAAGTGACTCTGAATCCAATTATAAAAATCAGAATATTCTTCCTGTCCCTATATGGCATTCTGATATGCTGTGAAGGATGTTGAAGAATTTTTGTGTACTTATAAAATGTGTTCTATTCTAATTTCTTCCATGTGTTCCATTAACATTGGGCTAAGTTAAAACCATCTCTTAAAAGGTATTATAGCTTCACTTGTTAACCATTAAAATTCTATCTCTTCATATTTTCCCCTTGAGATAATTATACTTTATTAGAGTGCTTACTTAAAGTCACATTTTCAGCGGAGCATTTCATAATCAAATTACAAATTACAACTCCATTCACAAACTCCCCCCTTTACTTTCCATAGATACACATCATCATCATCATTACAAAATTACATAATGAATTCATTTCATTCATTTTCTGCCATCAGCAGAATGTCAGATTTTTGGTTGGTTGCATGGTGCATCTATAGAGCTTGAATGAATCAGCAACACAGTGAACACTGAAGATTTGTCAAATGGATAAGCAAACAGACATTCTAAGGAAATAATACCATCTAGATGCAAAGCATTTCCTTATCTTGTACTGGAATTAAAAACACCAAACTCAATAATGACATGAGATGTGACACAGAGGTTTTCACAAACCATCCTGCAAATCTTATCAACTCGGACAATTTGTTCAATCTACATAGAATGAGAAGGAAAAATCCAGAAAATTCTGGGGAAACATGTCACAGTCTTAACTGCCTTAATCACCTCTCTGTTTAGACCGGATTTGAAAAGCAAAATCAGATGAGGAAGCAATTGCAACCATACTGACATCTGAGAACGTTCACATATACATTTCCAATAGGGTGTTCATTCAGACATTCTGAATTGCTGACACCGATACACAGCACAAGGGTATGTGTCATCATAAAACAAATGCAAAATGCTGATCCTGTTTGCGAGGGACAGTAATTCTTAAAGAGTTTAGCTATTTAGCTCTGTGCAGTGGATAATTACAGCATCGTATTTCTTATACAGTAGCTAGCAAAGCACATACTCATTATAATGCAGTGCCCCTGCTCTCAGGGTTTTAGTACAAACATAGATGCTATATTTTGATTGTAGCAAGAAAGCATAAAGCTACAGTTTGGGAGGGTTGAACAGCGTATGTTTGGAGAACCAGATCACAGCCTTGACTTTGTCTCTCTCTCAGGCTTCATGTCGCCTCCTGGAACCCAGAGACTGCCTTTAATATTCAGCTGTCATGATCAGTTTGCTGACACTGTGCATATTAGCTGACCATGTCATTCCTGTGTATGCCACTGACAGTATCTTAAGAGAGTCCGGCCAAACTGAGTTATTAAAAAAATAAAGCATCAAATGATGAAGTTTAATCAAGACACAGATGCTAAATTAAGTTAAAAGCATCTGTTGGGTTCACAAGAAGATTCTAAATGACATGAATTACCCCATAGAGGTGAGCTCTATGGAATAAACTATCTCTTGACTCTCTGTCCTATGCCTTTATCATAAGCTTTCTCAGCAATTTTTAAATCATTAGTTTTTTAAAATATTTATTTATTTTCACTTTTGTTGCCTTTTTTTCTTTTATTGTTGTTGTTATTGATGTTGTTGTTGGATACGACAGAGAGAAATAGAGAGAGGAGGGGAAGACAGAGAGGGAGAGAAAGATACACACCAGCAGACCTGCTTCACCACTTGTGAAGCAACCCCCCTGCAGGTGCGGAACTTGGGGCTTGAACCAGGATCCTTATAATGGTCTTTGTGCTTCGCGCCACATGCACTTAACCCACTGTGCTACTGCCTAAACACTTTTTGAATACAGGAAATAGGTACATTTAATAAAAACAAACTTGTCAGTGCAGTGCCAATGGTGAAAGACACAGTACAGGAAATTGCCAGTACCAAAGACATAGTGGAATTAAAAAAAATTATAATGACATTGAAAGGTCAGTGTAACATTCTGACTCCTAGTACTTGTTCTGTAGATGGGGCATAGCTCATCAGCATCCCAGCATGTACTGAATTGTGGCGGGGGTGCATCTACTTTATTCTCCTAGTGAGAGGAAAAAAGGGAGAAGTAAGCCTAAAACTTTGCCAAGGATGATTTGAAGTTAAGTTGCAGAAAATCTTCATGGGATTGGGATGATTTTAAATTAAATAAGAGATTTCAAAGTTAGCATCCAAACATGCTATTCAAGCTTGCATCCTGCTTTGTCTTCTTGAATAGCTAAGAAGAAGGCTGACTTTCAGGGAGAGGCCAGGGACTGCGTTCAATACAAGCTGTGCCCATAAGAGTGTGTTTAGTATGAGCATCTCATCTGCTACCTATAATAAAAGAGAAATAGGTTGAAAACAGATAGTCTAGCAGGATAAAAATGGGCCTTTGTGTCAGAAAGTCCCAATTATAATTCTGTTCCTGCCACTGTGACTTTGTTCTTAACTTCTATGCACCATGGTTTGTTTGTATATGATACTGGGGAACCATTTAGCGAGATTATATGCTGTAAGGTATAGGTCTCTAATATTTTGCTTATTACATTTTCCTTCCTCATGTGTCTTGAATAATTTCTATGCAAGTTAAGAAACTTCTGTTTATAGCCAGAAAAAAAAAACTCATTCTGCTGAGTAGTGCATGGACTGTACAGAGCTCAAGTTAAAATTTATGTAGGTCTAGTCCCATCATGTCAACATACTCTGCCACTCATGGAAGATGGGCCCTGAATTGAGTGCAGCCTAGACTGTTCCCTGCTATGACCACAGAGTGTGAGCTCAAACCTACAGGGATGCAGAAGTTACACAGGCTCCTGTGCTTAATATAGGCCCCAGATCAGATCGGTGGGGTATACACTTAATGGCATTTATATATACATTTTCCCATATTTGGGAGCTATTTTCTGCCCTGATCCAGCTTTCTAGTCTTGCTTTCAAATCTGACACTATCTCCCCAGACAATACCATTAGCCCACCTGCATGTCAGCTATCGGGCTCAGGCAAAAATTGGTAAAGTCTCTCAGAACATACCTAAACTGGGGGGAAGGGCAGGCAGTAGTGCAGCGGGTTAAGCGCACATGCAGTGAAACGCACAGACCTGTGTAAGGATCCCCACCTATAGGGGGGGTCCTTTCACAAGCGGTGAAGCAGGTCTGTACGTGTCTGTCTTTCTTTTCCCCCTCTGCCGTCCCCTCCTCTCTAGATTCCTTTCTGTGCTATCCAACAACAACAATAACAATAATAACAACCACAAGGGAAACAAGGGCAACAAAAATGGAAAAAAGAATGTCCTCCAGGAACAGTGGATTTGTAGTGTAGCACAGGCACTGAGCCCTAGTGATAACCCTGGAGGAAAATAATACTAATACTAATACTAATACTAATACTAATACTAATACTATACCTATAATAGACTTCCTAGCTTTTTCCAAAATGGAGACCCAAATTTCATCTCCTCTACTCTTAACTTTATGTTCCTGATTATTAAACAATTTGTTCTGCTTTATATCTGAATGCTGTTTCAGCCACCAAGTTGCAAGTGCTACCATGACACCAACCTGACTTCCCTGGGCAGACAACCTCACCAGTGTGTCCTAGAACCCCACCTCCTCAGAGCCCTATTCCATCAGGAAAAGAAAGAGACAAGCTGGGAGATGGATCAACCCGCCAACACCTATGACCAGCAAACAATCAATTACAGAAGCCAGATCTTCCAAGTTCTGCTCCCCATAATGATCCTGGGTCCATGCTCCCAGAGGGATAAAGACTAGGAAAGCTATTAGGGGAGGGGATGGGATGCAGAACTCTGCTGGTGGGAATTGTGTGGAATTGTACTCCTCTTATCCTACAGACTTGACGATCATTATTAAATAAATAATAATAATAATAAAATGTATATGTGGGTCAGGCTTTAGGGATTTTGTGATCTACTGATCAAGAGTATCACCAAGGCATTTTTACTTTTTATCCCTAAGCTTTTTCTTTCCTTCCTTAAAAAGAGGTAGGTTGTCAAGGAGGGAAGGAGAGAAGGAGACCACAATGCTGAAGTGTCCTTCAGTGCAGTGCAGTTCAAGGTGGATCCTAGGATAGGAACAAGCCCAATAAGCACACTATTCAAGTGAACTATTCTGCTGGCCTTTCTGCTTTCAACAGAACCAAGATGGTTTTGTTCTTATTATAAATTGACTCTAGCTTTTGAGAATATGGATTTCTGAGAAACAAAGAAAAAGAAAAGTTAAAGCAATTGAGATCACTACCTACTATGGTGACAAATGTTAATGTCACTTAAACAATATGGATGATATAAAGAGGGAGAGTGGTGGTATAAATTAATGACTGAATGCCTCCACAAATTTCACTGAGGTGAAAATCTGGCTTTCTCATCTTTGTGGAGGGCTGGTAATAGCTTACGTAGATAGTGGGCAGCTTTGCCATGTGTATGACCTAGGTTCACGCCTAGCCTAAGCTGCATTGACGGAAGCTTTGGTGCCATGGTCACTTTCACACATGCTCTCCTCTTTGCCTTCTTTGTCTCTCTAAAAAATAAATCCCTGTGGAAATATTTTATATTACATCTAGTCTACACAAATTGCAAAATAAATACTATACATACTCTTTTAGGTAATGTATCTCACGTATACTACAAATATAAATTTTACTCTGTGTATTTTGTATACATATATTTATTTATAAATAAATGCATCAGTACCTACATGCAAAAAAAAGAAGACTTTTCTGGTAAGGAGAACACTGAGAAAGTATGAATTTTTAAAAATTATTGTCGTTATTGTTACTGATATCGTCGTTGTTGGATGGGGAAGACAGAGATGGGGAGAGAAAGACACCTGCAGACCTGCTTCACTGTCTGTGAAGCGACTCCCCTGTAGGTGGGGAGCTGGAGCTCAAACCGGGATCCTTACACAGGTCCTTGCGCTTTGTGCATGTGCGCTTAACCCGCTGCACTATCGCCCGACTCCCGAGAAAGTCTGAATTAAGGTCCGCCAATTTCACAACCTCTTCAACTGAAAGTGTGGAAGTCAAAGACAGTGTTTTATTTATTTATTTTTCTTCTCTCTCTCTCTCTCTCTCTGTCTTTAGAATTCAGTTTTATCCTCCCCCTACTCTTCCCTCCCTCCCCCTTTCTCTCCCCCTCTTCCTCTACCACTCCCCTCCTCACTCCTTCTTCTGTTATTCGTAAGACTTCACTATTATGGGTAACTTTGTCAGATAGAAAGAGATGGGGGAGAGAAAAAAGACACCACAGCAGCAGATCGTCCCACAGTGAGGTGGTGACTGGGCTCAAACCTGAGTGCCATGCACTGCAAAGCAGAGCTCTGTTCAGGTGAACTCTCACTGACTCTCACTCAGTGATTTTCTTCCTTTTTGTAGAGTCACATAAAAAGTATACACATATGATCATAAAATAAGTAAACATATTTTCGTTAATAAGACATACAAACATAGACCAGCACCTGGATCACCATATCACTACCACCAGTTCATAAGCAACCAATTTCATATAGATATTGTCAAGTCGAAAATTCTGAGGTTTTATTATATTCTTCATATCTCTGAAAGAGTTTTATACATAAAGCCTGACTCTACATTAATATGATATGGCCGCATCATAATATTTACAATTAGATCCTGACACTATTTTCCAAATTTTCCACTGTGCTTACTGAAGGTCAAATATTCACACCTGAACTATAGCAAAGAAAACTGAGGGTTAATGAGTTAACTATCAAATATACACACATGGCCAATTCATTATATAGGAGTTGTGTTTCCCGAAACTTCCAAAAATGTTTCATCTTTAAAAATCACATCTTGTCTGTAAACTCTACTGATTTGATCTGATCTGGGGCCCATATTCAGCTTAGGAGCCTATGTGACCTCTGCATCCCTGTAGATCTGAGCTCACATTCTGTGGTCATGAGTAAGAATGTTCCAAGCTGCCCCAATTTCAGGACCCATCTTCCTCAAGTGGAACATAGAGTATGCTGTCCAGCCTCCCTTTGGAGGCTGGAACATTCTCTACCGTTGTTGATCCATGTGAGGGCAAGGTCCTATGGGGGGCCCTACAGAGGGGTCTATTGTGTTGTTCCTGACAGAGATGACCAGTAACAATGAAGAGAGGGATTTATTCAAGGTCTAGGCAGATCAGATCAAATCTATGGGATTTACAGTCAATAATATTTATATTTATAATATAAATATATTTATATATTTATATTTTATATTTATATACCTTTCCCATACCTTTCAAATATAACTAAAATAGTACTACTATCTACAAAATGGAGATCCCCAAATCTTCATCTGTACTATTTCTGCCTTTAGGTTCATGATTAGTCAACAATTTCTTTGGCTTTATATGTTAAATTTTCTTTCAGCCACCAGGTTCCAGATGCTAGCATGATGCCAACTAGACTTCCCTGGGCAGATGACCAAGTGTTCTGGAGCCAGCTTCTCCAGAACCCCACTTCACTAGGGAAAGAGAGAGACAGGCTGGGAGTATGGACCGACCTGTCAACACCCATGTTCAGCGGGGAAGCAATTATAGAAGCCAGGCCTTCCACCTTCTGCCACCCATAATGTTCCTTGGTCCATACTCCCTGAAGGATAAAGAATAGGAAAACCCTCAGGGAAGGGGATGGGATATGGAGTTCTGATAGTGGGAATTGTGTGGAGTTGTTACCCCTCTTATCCTATGGTTTCTGTCACTGTTTCCTTTTCATAAATAAAAATTTAAAAAAATCACATCTTGTTCTCACAAATGGGATAATCTATTCCACTGCCATTCTGGAAATATATTCAGGTTTTCTGCTCATATTTAAAAGAGGTTTGATTAGCCTTGAATATTTGTAAACAGTTAATATATATCAAGTCACAACTTTTTAATTTCAACAAGGTAAGAGTCAGTAAATCTCTTGGTCTTACTCAAATAGAATTGACTGGTTTCAGTCAATTTCAATCAAGAACCCAGCCACTTGAGTGCTGGTTCCTGAGGCTGAAAGAGATAAAGGTGATTCTGTCTTTACCACTGTGAAAGTTGGCAGGCTGGCTTGGGAGAATTGGCATGTAGCCAGTCATACACTCCTCTCTCTGTCTTGGGAGTCATAACAGTAGTCTAATTTGAGTAACAGAAAATTTGAGCTTTACCTCTGACAGAAAAACTACTGTAAACAAGATTTTTGATACAAGGCAGCAATTCTAACTCTTCTTATCCTGAGGACACAGGTTCCCAAGGCTCTGTGTTACACAAGATCATGGCATTTTTGTTTCCCCCATCAAGAGAAGTTTTCGGATTCCATATAAAGATAAACATTTAGATGTGACTAAAGCAAAAACAGACTGAGATTCTGTGAAGCTTATTATCAAGAATAAAAAAAAATTAAACTCTAATCTTGCATTTAAACTATCTTCTAAATATTTACTACCAAGTGACCTAGAAATGACTCTGAATTAGATCTCAGTACCTGTTTTCACAAAGTAATCTCTTTATGATATCAAACTATCTTATTGATCTTATAATGATAAAATTTCATATGCATATTATTAATGGTAGGTCAGAGAGGAAGGAGAATCGCACCTCCTTCATCTCCATTAGGGCCTTCACAATCTTACACAGAAGATATTACTATTGAATATAGAAATTTGAAGTCTTTCTCAATCTCATTTTATGTGTGCCCAACAGATCTATTAGTATAAATTTCAGCTGTCTAGATGTGATAGGCTCCCTATGTTCGGCCTAATGATATAAGGAGAGAGAGGTACACAACCCATGTCCTCTAAGAATTTTCACATAAGTTCTGCATAGTCACTGGCTATTTCTCTTCTCAAGCTGCATTATTTAGTCAGTGAAGTGGATTCTTTTTGTATTGTTTTGTGGAAGCCACCTTCTAATCTTTCACAGTTGTCACTGTCCACAGTTCTTTCTTCTCATCCTTAGAACACTAGGATCTCTTCTTACTGGTTTCTCCCATCCCAATTCTATCATCCTTGTTGCCCAAAAATGTCAGATTATTATCCCACAGATACGCTTTTGGCCATCTCTCTCTCTTTTTCTCAGTAGGTATCTTCCCCATCTGATTCACAACCCTCTGACAACTCCCACAAGCATCTGTCCAACTAATACCTCTCTACCAACAGCAGTCTCTTCCCTTCTTCATCCCTCTTTAGAGAGAATATACCGGCCTCTTGTTCTTTTCCTTCTGCTTCTCCTACAACAGTCAAGATAGATGTTTTTTTTTTCCATTAACTTATCCTTTTCCACTTCCTTTTAAATTTGAGTAAAAAAAGTTTATTCATTGTCCTTTTCCCCCTTCCTCTTTTTCTTCCTAAGTTAGTATTGTTGACAATAAAGTATTTTTTGGTAGTCTGTTTTTGCAACACTGATAAACAGAAGAAATGACATTACAAGTTTCCTTTTGAAAAATAAATAAAGAATATTAGCTGAGGTTTGATTTTTTAAAAAGAGAGTAGCCTTCATCCACATGCAATATACAGGATCTTCTCTCATCCACTCACAGATTCTCTTTGGGATTTTAACTCCTTGTTTACAAGTAGCATAAATGAGAATTACATTATCCTTTATTAACCTGAGATTTTGTGGATATGGGATCATTTAGTTAGTTGTCAACAGATATTAAAACAAGTTGTGTGGGGCCAGGTGGTAGTCCAATGGGCAAAATACAACAGTTAAAACAAGTGTGTGAATAATTAATTTTCATATAGTAAACTAAATGTAAATGGTTAAAATATTTTATTTGGGTTCATTGCATATTATGTCAACACTTGACAGGAAAATGATTGAGTTCAATTTGTGTGTGTGTGTGTGTGTGTGTGTGTGATTTAATAATGATCAACAAGACTATGGGATAAGCAGGGTACGATTGCATACAGTTCCCACCAATGGAATGCCATATACCCTCCCCTCCATTGGAAGGGTCCCAAGTCTTTATCCCTCTGGGAATATGGACCAAAGATTTTTATGGGGTGCAGAAGGTAGAAGGTCTGGCTTCTAGGCTTCTATAATTGCTTCTCTGCTGGACATGAGCATTGACAGGAAATCAATTCTTTTTTTTTTTTTTTTTCCCTCCAGGGTTATTGCTGGGCTCTGTGCCTGCACCATGAATCCACCGCTCCTGGAGGCCATTTTTCCCCCTTTATTGTTGCCCTAGTTGTTGCAGCCTCGTTGTGGTTATTATTGCCATTGTTGACGTTGCTTTGTTGTTGGATAGGACAGAGAGAAATGGAGAGAGGAGGGGAAGACAGAGAGAGAGGGGGAGAGAAAGATAGACACCTGCATACCTGCTTCACCGCCTGTGAAGCGACTCCACTGCAGGTGGGGAGCCGGGGGCTGAAACTGGGATCCTTACGCTGGTCCCTGCGCTTTGCGCCACGTGCGCTTAACCCACTGCGCCACCGCCCGACTCCCAAGGAAATCAATTCTTACTATACCAAAGACAGAGACAGTGAGGACTTAGTGAGAATAGTGAGAAGTCAGATAAATGATAAACAACTAAAATGAGACATCAAGACTAGGGGGAATTACTGCCACACTGATCTAACAGGATTCCTGATAAAGCTAGCTGAAGACTGATTACATTGATGGTGATAGCTGAAATACTTGATTAGATGTTTGGGGGTAGTTAGGTATCACGAAAAGATTTACAGAGGAATTCACATTGAACTGGATTAGCAGAAAAATAAGGCAAAGAAAAACAAATGGGTCTACCTCAGATTATAAAAAGCTTCTGCACATGGAAAGACACTTTCTACAAGGGCAAAAAAGGCAACCAAGCAATTGGGAGAAGATATTGGCTTATCATTTATCTGAGGAATCACTGATACTGAAAATTTACAATGAAATTAAGCATCTCAACAACAAACAGCCCAGTTTAAAAAAAAGGGGGGGGTGGGGAGAAAAGATCTGAATGGACAATTCTCTAAACAAGACATTCAGGTGGACTACAAACAAAAATGTTCTGTATCACTTTAATGGCAGAATTCTTAATAAAACTGGGTCATAAAAACTAAAGGCTGGCACCAGGGATGACTTCTGACCAAAAGAAAAAGGGGGAGGAGTGTCAGAGGAGCCAAGCCAATGTTTGTTCATGAAGAGAATCTTTTGTCAGATTTACAAGGGGAACATGTTTTCCGTGGGAAACCATCTCCCATGTGAAAGCTATAGAGGAAACATTAGCAACTGACCTAGTTAAAAGGGATTTACTTAAAGAGTCTTCAAACCACACAGGTCAAACTTAATTGCAATATAAGTGTAATCAAACTTTTTAAACAGAAAATGTGGCCTGGAAAAAATAAAATGGATTAAATACAGCTTTCCGTTAAGTACATGGTCAGAAACAGGAAAAGCTTTTCCAATTATTTGTGCTCAGCTCTGCTGATTAACCTCAAATCTAAATTTCCTCCTAAGAGGAGAAAGAAGCTGGTGTGCAAAACAGAAGAGGAAGAAGCACCCACCACCTCCTCCATGCCTGGCAGGTTTGCCAGGAACAAGACCTCCTTTGAATGCTATCTTTTCCCTCTAGTTATGAAACTAGACACTGTTGCTACTGCCTCCTCCCACTACTGGATATTTGTTTCTTTGGAAATGTCAAATTTGAAAAGGTTACAATTCACTCTTAAGTATGCATCCCTGAGCAAGCATTTGGAAAAATGTAATCAGCTCTCATTACGGGGGCTCTGTGGTGGAATTTTTGCTAGGCTGTTCCCCATTAAAGCTAATCTGAGTGTAGTGGCTAGCTCCAGCAGCAGGTATTATAAAACTGTTACTAATTGAAGAAATTTACATGGAATTTTTACCTTTGAGGGCCTCTCCACACCAACACCTATCATAATAGTCTCTGAAATGGCTGAAGGAACCAAGTAAAAGACGATGCTGTGTGGCCTCTTTCTCATGAACCTTTAGCAAAATCAGTCTTTATATGTAACTAGTATATCTCTGATATGACATATATCACAAATATGAACACATCTAAGCCACAGTACCTCAAGAATTCTCTCAAGTCCTGTACTCATTTTATACAAATCTCAAGACAGAGAGAGTAAACATGTAATAAGTAACAGATGGACGAATAAAAGGTTTGGTTTAAAGAATTCATAATGAAAGTCAGCCAATTTGAAAAGTTCTGGTTAGCTGCCTGCCTTAGAAGAAGAAAAGGTGGGACAAGGTAGTGGTACCAGGGAATGTTTAGCGCACATGTTATAGTGCAAAAGGACCCAGGTTTAAGCCTCCAGTCCCCACCTGTAGGGGAAAAGCTTTGAGAGTGGTGAAGCAGTGTTGAAGGTGTCTCTCTGTCTTTCCTTCTCTATCAGTCCCATCCCTCTAGATTTCTGGCTGTCTCTATTCAATAAGCAAATAAAGATAATAAAAACTGAACAAAAAAACAAAAAGCAAAGGAGTGAAGGGAAGGAGGGAAAGAGAAGGGATGAAGGGGCATTTGGGTCCTGGTGTCTCCTGGACACCTTTAAAGGAGAGAGGGGAGCCTGTGCCTGAATGTTACACTGTTCTGTAAACAATTACCACCACCACCACTGCCCCATTAGAAAAATACTGTGGTGTGTTTAGAGATTTCAGATAACTGAGAACCTCCAGCAGGGTTAATTGATGTCAGAAGTAGAAGTTTGTGAAGTCACTTACTGTGGATAGAAGGTGAATAATTTGTTCTGTCCAGGGCTGTTTCCTAAGTGCCCTCTGCTGATTCCCACCAGCAGTCAGAATTAGTTAACATCGCCAATGTGTCCCTTCAGGGCCTGCTCATTTTTCAATTCACTGCCATTTGGTTGAGTTACTCCCTAAATGAATCAATCACTAATTCACAATTAGATCCAATGACAGCACAAATCTCTGGAGTAGAAAAGTCTGGAAATGACAATGTGAATCTTGAGGCAAATCAGAGATAGAGCATGCTTATTCTTCTGCCACACACTCCTAAATAGAGCTGGCTGGACAAATCAGTCAGAAGCAAATTTTCCACGGATGCATTGCCTCCTCTCCCTCTTCCAATATTCAGAGTCCTGATGCCTCTACAGTCATTAAAATCATCATCATCATTATCATCAAAGGTATCAGCCAGGGAGATAACATGGCAAGCAAAAGACTTTCATGCCTGAGGCTTTAAGGTCCTAGTTTCACCTCCAGACCAACGATACCTTGAGCCAGAATTGAGCAATGCTGTGGTCTCTCTGTCTCTGTCTCTTTCTACATTTCTCCTTGTTTCATTCAAATTAAATACATAAATATATTTTTTAAATACCTTGAATAGTCTAGATCAGGAATTCTTTTCAGTCATAACAAAAATAAATGAATAAATAAATAAAACCAAGAGATCCCTCCCATGCTTTGTAGAAAAGCTGTGTAGTGTGGATATTTTCAGTTACTTTTTTTGTGGTACCATAAAACTATCTCCCAATTATAAACATTCTGATTTGTGAAATATCCTGGTAAACACCAGGAAGCTATTTAATCTGTCTCACAAGTTTACTGAGCTACTTCTTTCCCAGTGAACTGCCTCAACACTTTGGGAGGCCAGGGGGATAGCCTAGTGTTTATGCAGAGGACTTTCATGACGGTCTCTGAGGTCCCAGGCTCAATATTCCACACAGTTATAAGTTAAAGCTGAGCAGTGCTCTGATCTCTCTATTAAATAAATGAATAAATAAATACATATTTGAAATACTCTGCTTTTGTTTAGGAAAATCATAAATAGATATCGAGAAATGTGAGCAATACTGACAAAATTTGCTTATGACATTATTCTGGTTTAAGGTCCAATATTTTCCAGCCGCCTTGCAGAAAGCACAGTATTTACACAAATACACATTTCTTGTGGGAACATGATTTGAATCAAACCTCATAGAAAATTCTATCCTGCTGCCTTCTTTGTTTCCTATGTGACTGGAACACTACGTGAGGACAAGGCTAGTCCTGCAATTGAACACCATTAGTATCATAACTTTCTAATATCTGACTAGCTGGGATGCCCAGGCCGAGTTTCTGTTTTTAAACTTTATTAGTGATTTAATATTGATTTACAAAACTATACGATAACCAGGGTATAAATCTGCACCTTTCTCACCACCAGAGTTCTTTTTTAAAATTTTTCTTTTCTTTTTTTATTTTTATTTAAGAAAGGATTAATTAACAAAACCATAGGGTAGGAGGGGTACAACTCCACACAATTCCCACCACCCAATCTCCATATCCCACCCCCTCCCCTGATAGCTTTCCTACTCTCTAGCCCTCTGGGAGCATGGACCCAGGGTCGTTGAGGGTTGCAGAAGGTAGAAGGTCTGGCTTCTGTAATTGCTTCCCCGCTGAACATGGGTGTTGACTGGTCAGTCCATACTCCCAGTCTGCCTCTCTCTTTCCCTAGTAGGGTGGGTCTCTGGGGAAGCAGAGCTCCAGGACACATTCACCACCAGAGTTCCATATCCCCATTCCTTCCACTGGAAACTATAGTAGTTCTCTCAAGATTGCAGGTATGAGTTAACCATTGCTTCTATAACTATCTGTCAGTATTTATATACACTAATCCACCCTTTTCTGTGATCCTGCCTTTTTTTTTTTTTTCCATTTCCAAGTTACAGTACACCTATTACTACTTCCAAATGACCTTTCTTTTTCCTCTTCTCTCTCGAGGTCCTGACAGAGTTGGAGTTCAGAGCCCACTGACCATCTTCCTCTATCATTTTCCCCATTCATGTGTGCTACTCCCCGGCCCCGCCCTGCTTACCAACTTTACAAGGGGCATGAATGACTCATAGACATAAGGGGTCTCTACTTTCCGTTCTCAGTCTATTTTTTAAAATTTATTTATAAAATGGAAACACTGACAAAAACCATAGGATAAGAGGGGTACAATTCCCACCACCAGAGCTCCGTATCCCATCCCCTCCCCTGACAGCTTCCCTATTCTTTAACCCTCTGGGAGTATGGACTCAGGGTCATTATGGGGAGCAGAAGGTGGAAGGTCTGGCTTCTGTAATTGCTTCCCCACTGATCATGGGAGTTGACAGGTCGATCCATACTCCCAGTCTGTCTCTCTCTTTCCCTAGTGGGGCAGGGCTCTGAGTAAGTGGAGTTCTAGGACACATTGGTGGGGTCATCTGTCCAGGGAAGTCCATTTGGCATCATGGTAGTGTCTGGAACCTGGTGGCTAAAAAAGATTTAACATACAAAGCCAAACAAATTGTTGGTTAATCATGAACCTAAAAGGCTGGAATAATGCAGATGAAGATTTGGGGGTCTCTGTTTTGGAAATAGCTAGTAGGTCTATTTTTAGGTATATTCCAAAGGGCCCATGACTTTATTAGTTTTTGCCTGAGCCTGATGTCTGATATGCAGGTGGCCCCAGGTCATTGCCTAGACTAATTCTTATTTATGATTATAGATATGGGATACCACTGGCTAAAGTTGTTTTCCGGGTTCTACAACCATTCTTTCTTGAACTAGTGACTCCTATGCAATCTGTATTCATGATCCTGATAAGGTATATTGGACCAACACTGGAGAACATCTGAGGTAGCTATTCAGGTCCAGACTCAAGATGCTCTTGGTGTCCATAATTTAGCTACATTGCCAACACTTTTAAAAAATATTTATTTTTTAATTTCCTTATTGGGGGTTAATGGTTTATAGTCAACAGTAAAATACAATAGTTTGTATATGTGTAACACTTCTCAGTTTTCCACAAGCCCCACTAGGTCCGCCTCTGCCTTCAGGTTCCAGGACCTGAACCTTCCCCTCCACCCCACAGTCTCTTACTTTGGTGCAGTCATTGCCAACATTTAAAACAACCCCAAATCATTTGAAAGTGGATTCAACAGACACCACCCTAGGTTTGTTTCAACATAGGTAGGTCCTTGGCCTCAGCAGTCTTCTGCAGAGCATTTAAATGAAATGTATATGTGTCCCTTAGAGACACAGGAAGGACTAAAACCCTACTGATCATAGTTACACTTCTAACCAGTGAAAGAACTCTCCCACCACTGTAGAATACACTGCTTTCCCTACTGAATATTGTTTAATATCAACACTTCCCTAGACAAAAAAAATATTTAAAAAAATCTCTAAATCCAATCTTATAATCACAGAGATTAACTGTTCTTTCAACAACAGCATTTGAAACAGCTGGCATGCGTTCCCTCTATCCATGGGTTATGGCTGTCATTGAAACAGAATGGGAAGAGATTTTGAGAGAACAAAGATACAATTTTTCAGGAAACCTGCAACTAAGTCAGTCCAGACAGAAATACATTTACCCTAATTTGAATGAGCTCCTGGGACACACCAATGCTGAACTGAAAGAAATTCTTTCTTACAGCTAAGTAGTCTCATTATTAAAGTTGAAGTGTATTCATCTGTATCTGGCTGTCTGAGATTGTGATGGATCTAACAGCTTTTTACACCATATATATTCTATATGTACAGAAACTGACTCTTTCTTTGTGGATAATATTTTCCCTAAATTTATAAGATACTAAGATAAGACCTGTACAATGGTGTACTTGGTTAAACACACGTTACCATGTGCAAGGTTGCAAGTTTTTCATACAGTGAAGCAATGCTGTAGCTGTCTCATTTTCTTTCTCCCTCTCAACTTATTTCTGTTGTATTAAATATTAGAAAAAATAAAAAATAATAAAGGCAAAAATATATTAAAGTAATTATTGTAACATACACATATCTCTCTAACCTATAATTCTCTGATTATTGAATGTGAGAGCTAAGTAATTTTTGCTGAAATCAGTGGAATAAAGGTCTCTGTACAGCTAAGTATGGTAGTCACTAATCACATGTAAACCTGAAATATGGCTGGTAAGACTTGAATAATAAATTTTTAATTTCAATGTATATAAAGAGCACTTTTTAAAATTTCTTTTAATTTTTATAATTTTTATTTATTGGATAGATACAGATATTGAGAGGAAAGGGGAAAATAAACAGGAAGACAGACAGATACCTGGAGTACTGCTTCATCACGTGCAAAGCTTTCCCTCTGCAGGTAGGGACCAGAGGCTTGAACCCGGGTCCTTGAAGCTCACTATAACATGTACACTCACTATGACATGTACACTCACTATGACATGTACACTCACTATGACATGTACACTCACTATGACATGTACACTCACTATGACATGTACACTATACATGTACACTCACTATGACATGTACACTCACTGTACATGTACACTCACTATGACATGTACACTCACTATGACATGTACACTCACTATACATGTACACTCACTATGACATGTACACTCACTATGACATGTACACTCACTATGACATGTACACTCACTATAACATGTACACTCACTATGACATGTACACTCACTATACATGCACACTCACTATAACATGTACACTCACTATGACATGTACACTCAACCACCACCCAGCCCCTCAAGAGCACTTTTCTTAAGAGATTGAGAAGTAGAAAGAGAGTGGGAGACCACAGCACTGATGCGTCATTCCATGTAGTAGGAGGCTGGGCTCCAAGCTGAATCACACACGTGGCAAAGCAGCACACTGTCCAAGTGAACTATCTTGCTGGCTCTGGACAGTAAGTCTTAGAGCAATGCAACCAGTAACACCTCAACATGTTACACTTTGGACTGCGTCCAGAGACATCAGGTGTGGAATGTCAACCCTTGAGCTTCATTACTCTGGTGAGACCTTTCCTAGCTCATAGGACTCCTTAATTCCATTTCGGGTGGTGCACTTCTTAACAAAACCTCAAAACCTAGATATAGACCAGGAACCATGAGATAGGGCATATGTACATGTATCCATAAGTCAGGGGAAAATATATACTTTAAAGCAAAAGTGCACGAAAGTTTGCAGTGAGTCAATAAATGTAGCAAGTAAATAGAAAGAACTAAAAAGACACCTTAAAGTAGCCTACCTCCTATTACATGTCTCTCAATCACTCCAAAGCAAACCTTGCAGACAAAGCAAGGACTACAAAAGCTGATAAGAGCAAGAGCCTGGCATACTTTAATGGTGACTCTTTAGTCACTACCAGGCCACCCCATCACCTGGGGCCCTAGTCAGTGAGTCCTGGGATTCCCACACAGACATGATGGGCCTCGCCCTCTAACAGATCCCTCTTTCCACTGTCACTGGTCATCTCCATCAGGAACAAACCAATGTGAAACAAACCAAGCATAGCAACAATAATGGACCCCTTTGTGGGCCCCTATAAGACTTTGCCCTCAATGTGGATCAACAATGGTAGCGGGTGTCTCGTTCTCCAAAGGGAGGTTGGGCAACATACGTACCTACCACCTGAGGAAGATGGGTCCTGAAATTAGTGCAGCCTTGAATGTTCCTAGCCATGACCACAGCCCAGATCAAATTTATGGGGTGTACAGTTAACAATATTTATATAACTTCCCCATATTTGGGAGCTACTCTCTTCCCTGATCCAGCTTTTTAGCACTTTTCCTAAGTATGACACCATCATTTCCCCAGACAATAACCTGGGTCCACCTGCATATTCAATGTTAGCTCAGGCAGAAGCTAGTAAAATCATGGCCCCTTGAGATATACCTAAAATAGACCTCCTAGCTTTTCCCATAAAAGAGACCCCAAATCTTCAACTTCAGTATTCCAGCCTTTAGTTTCATGATTAGTAAGCAAACTGTTCCGCTTTATATCTGGACTCTTTTTCAGCCACCAGGTTCCAGATGCTACCATGATGCCAACCGGACTTCCCTGGGCAGACAACCTCATCATGTGTCCTACAGTGCCCCCCAGATCCCTGCCCCATTAGGGAAAGAGAGAGACAGTCTGGGAGTATGGATCTACTTGTCAGTGCCCATGTTCAGTGGAAAAGCAATTGCAGAAGCCAGACTTTCCACATTCTGCACCCCATAATGACTCTAGGTCCATACTACCAAAGGGATAAAGAACAGGAAAGCTATCAAGGGAGGGGTTGGACATGGAGTTCTGGGAGTGGGAATTTTGTGGAACTATACCCCTCCTATTCTATACTCTTGTCAATATTTCCATTTTCTAAAATAAAAATTAAAAACAGAAAGTATTATAGTTGCTTCATTTTTTGGTAAGACTTTATGTTTGAAAACACTTGGATATATGAATCTACTTTTTTTCAAATGTAATTTTTATATTAATTAATTTATTTATTCCCTTTTGTTGCCCTTGTTGTTTTATTGTTGTCATCATTGTTGGACAGGACGGAGAGAAATGCAGAGAGGAGGGGAAGACAGAGAGGGGAAGAGAAAGACAGACACCTGCAGACCTGCCTCACCGCCTGTGAAGCGACTCCCCTGCAGGTGGGGAGCCGGGGGCTCTAACTGGGATCCTTATGCTGGTCCTTGCGTTTCATACCACATGCACTTAACCCGCTGCGCTACCGCCCGACTCCCTCAAATGTAATTTTTATGGCCTATATATCAGGAAAGGCAAACTAATGAAAATCTATCATGCATCTGAACTACGAGAGAATTTCAAAGAGTAGATTCTGACTTTGAAAACTTCAGAACTGTAAAGGAAAAAAAGTCTGATTTTATCTTATGGCATTTTGTTATGGTAACTGTAGCTGGCTACACATAAATATATCATCAACATTATTATTAAAGTTTTTAATTATTTTAATGCAACTCATAACAGCTTGCAAAGGACCCCCTCCTAGTATGTTTCCTATCTCTAGTAAGGTTTTCCTTACAAGCATCATAACTGTGACATAGGATGAAAAGGTTGAAAGAAGAAAGGAAGTATGCCAGTGAAGTAGGATTTTAAGTGTAGTATTACAAGGTCATGACTAGAGGCAGACCAAGAAAGTAAATTTAAGGTTGTCTTCATGACCTCAGCATTCTAGATGATTACAAATAAAAGGCACAATAGACATACATCAAGCGTTCACAACCAAATTAATTTTTTTCTTTTTCTTTTTTCCCCCAGTTTTTTCTTTGTTAGGGGATTAATGTTTTACAGTTGACAATAAATACAATATTTTGTATATGCATAACATTATCCAAGTTAATTTTTTTTTAATTTATTTATTTATTCATTCCTTTTTTGTTGCCCTTGTTTTTTTATTATTGTAGTTATTGTTGTTATTGTCATCGTTGTTGGATAGGACAGAGAGAAATGGAGAGAGGAGGGGAAGACAGAGAGGGGGAGAGAAAGATGGACACCTGCAGACCTGCTTCACTGCCTGTGAAGCGACTCCCCTGCAGGTGGGGAGATGGGGGCTCCAACCAGGATCCTTACGCCGGTCCTTGCGCTTTGTGCCATGTGCCTTTAATCCGCTGCGCTACCGACTCCCTATCCAAGTTAATTTTAAAGTTCATCTTGCTTTTGGTTATTATACTGTTTCAGATTTTTCACATGATAGATTTGAAGTAGGAATCGGTAATAAAAGGAAAACTGACTGAAATAAACCCCAAAGAATTTTAAAATGTCTTCAGGATGTCTGGCTGGTGCAGAAAGGCCTCTCAGCTGTATATCATGATGCATTAGAGACAGGGGGTTTTTGGCAATTGGACAACTTAGAAATATACCTGGAGTAAATTGGCTATGATACCATGCACTAGCTCTTTAACCTGAAAATGAATTTCCAGTGTTAATTCAGATCATAGTTGACAAAGAGCTCATCACAAAACTGGAAAATGTCTGCAAGGAGAGAGAATCATTCAGATATACACATATAAGTGATTTCAGAGCAATGAGGTTTACTTTTATCAGTTTAAGTGATAATCTATGTTTTTAAATCTTCCTTTGGGGGTGTCCTTCAGGTGTCTTTCAATGACACAGGAGAATGTGCTGTGTGTACCCCTGCCATTGGAGGTACTAGTACTGTTTAGGTGCCTGCAGATACTGTCCTTTATTTGGTGGGGGGGAGAAGTATTTAATGACATCTGCTTTCACAACGTGTTTTTTTAATTGGGGAGGGGGGTTAATGCTACACAGCGTAATCACTGAAATAAGAATACAATTTCATTATGTACCAGGACCCTACAGTTATCTCCCACCCTTGCCTCCCTCTCCATGCCCCAAGTCCTTGGTTTTGATGCAAAAACCACACCCAGTCTAAGTTTTATTTCATGCTTTCCCTATCTGTGCCTATTTATCGTCTTTTCAAAAATTTTTTTAAATATTTATTTATTTTCCCTTTTGTTGCCCTTGATGTTTTTTATTGTTGCTGTTATTGATGTCGTCGTTGTTGGATAGGACAGAGAGAAATGGAGACAGGAAGGGAAGACAGAGGGGGGGAGAAAGATAGACACCTGCAGACCTGCTTCACTGCCTGTGAAGCGACTCCCCTGCAGGTGGGGAGTCGGGGGCTGGAACCGGGATCCTTATGCCGGTCCTTGCACTTAACCTGCTACGTTACCGCCCAACTCCCTATTTATCAAGTCTTATAAGTTAGATCATTTGGTATTTGAATTTTTTTTTGGCTTATCTCACTAAACATGATGTCCTGTAGTTCTTTCCACGATGACTCAAAGGCAACGACTCCTCATTTTTAACAGCTGAGTAATACTCCATTCTATATGTACACCATAACACAGTTTGCTTTAGCCACCCATCTGTTACTGGACATCTGGTCTTCTTGCAGGTTTTTGCTATTCCAAAGAGTGCTGCTATGAACACAGGTGAACACAGACCTCTTCTGATAGTGCTTTTGTTTCCTTTGGGTAAACTCAGGAAGGAAATCACTGGGTCCTAAGGTCTATTTCTAGTGTTCTGAGAAATCTTCAGGCAGTTTGCCACAAAGGTGGGACCAATACACTCCCATGAGAAAACAAATAAACCAAATTTTCCAGTCAACGTATTTTTAATACTTTTATAATACCTTATTTAAAAAGACATTTTACTCCCAATTAATTTTTATTTTATTTTTCAATTTTTAAGATTTTTATTTATTTACCATTGGCTGGAGACAGAGATAAACTAAGAAGGGAGGAGAGATAGATTAGGAGAGACAGACAGGCTCCTGCAGTTGGGGACCAGGGGCTTGAACCCAGATTCTTACAAACAATGATATGAGTGCTTAACCAGGTATGCCATCACCTGGCCCCCTTTAAAGACATCTTAGCACTAAAAAGGATTTAATCACACTGGTATTAACATTACACTACGGACAGACTATGTTCAACTTTTTTGTATGTTTTAAATCTTGCTATGTTCATGATCTGGTACAAAAGTCTCTATGAACAATCCCAAAACACAGTTTTTCTTTTTAATTAAGCATTTTATTTATTTTTATTTTTTATATTTATTTATTTTACCTTTTGTTGTCCCATTTTTTCCTTAGTTATTTTTTTCTTTTCTATTTAGTTATTGTTGTTGTTACTGATGTCGTCGTCGTTAGATAGGACAGAAATGGAGAGCGAAGGGGAAGACAGAGAGGGGGAGAGAAAGACAGACACTTGCAGACCTGCTTTACTACCTGTGAAGTGACTCCCCTGCAAATGGGGAGCCGAGGGCTCGAGCTGGGATCCAGACACTGGTCCTTGCGCTTTGCGCCACATGTGATTAACCCAGTGTGCTGCCAGCTGACTCCCAGGATTTTATTTTAGTTTTTAGCATTTTATTTTTTAAGTCAAACATTTTAATGACTCTAATGTCTGTTAACTTTATTTATTTATATTTTTATATTACAGAATTACATTTCGACAGATATTTGAGTCCACACCATTCCCACCATCAGAGTTCTGAATCTTCACTCTCCCCACTGCAATCCGCCACAGTTCCCTTAAAGTTGTAGACATGGGCCAACCGTCTTCTCTACAACTATCTGTCCACATTTATACATAGTTGCTCCTTCTTTTTCTTATTCAATCTTCTCTCCCCATCCAAGCCACTCATGACATCATAACTACCTCCATATGTCCTCCTTTTCTCTCTCTCTCTCTCTCTCTCTCTCTCCCTCTCTCTCTCTCTCTCTCCCTCTGGGTGCTGCAGGAGCTGGAGTGCAGAGTCCTCTTTTCTTCTTTAAAAATGATTTATTTGTTTATGATAGAGAGACCCAGAGCATCCCTCTGGCACATTTGATTCTACGACTGATCTCCAAACCTCTTGCTTGTAAGTTCAGTCACTGTGCCACCTCCAGGGTCAAATTTCTTTTTTTTCTAACTATTTGTATTTATATATGTTCATCACTGGGGGTTCATCAATCCAAGCCAACTTTTTCTTTTTTTTTATTCTTCCTTTATTTTATATTGGGATGTTGGTTAATAGGAAGCAGTCTAGGTATCCAACAACAAGTGTGTGGTTAAAACAGTTGTGGTCTATATACACAATGGAATAGTGCTCAGCTACTAAGAATGAGGAAGTCACCTTGTTCACCTCATCTTGGATAGAGCTTGAAGGAATCTTGTTAACTGAGATAAGCCAGAAAGAGGAGGAATTTAGGATGATCTCACTCATGGATAGAACCTGACAAATTAGACAGAAAGGGAAAAAACAAGGCAAAACTTGGACTCGTGGTGTATTGCACCAAAGCAAAGGACTCTGGGGGAAGGAGGCAGAAAGGGACTTTTAGATCTGGGTACACAATGAATTATCTAATTTGTGAGAGAGAGTGTTTTGCTGATATTTATCTTGGTGAGATGAGCAACTGAACAGATGTGATAATAACACAGTTTTTTAAACTTCGGAGAAAGAATGTTCCCTTCACACACTGTTAAAGTATTCAATATTATTCTGTGAATACTAAAATGATTCCGAGATAGGGTGTAGTAGACATGACAGAGCTCAGACCCAGTCGTTACTGTCACTTTTCAATCATGTAGCTAATTAGCAGAAAACATCAGCTAGAATCAGGTCACCAAAAGATTTAATTCCTCATGCTGTCTTAGCAACAGCTGAGATATTTTTAAGTGAACATTTATTTAAGCTTGTCAGGGGCTGGGTGGTAGTGCATATAGTTAAGAGCACACACTGCAGTGTTCAAAGACCTGGGTTCAAGCCCCTGATCCCTGTCTGCAGGTTGAAAGCTTCATAAAGGATGAAGCAGGGCTGCAGGTATCTCTCTATCTCTCTCCCTCTCTATCACCTACTCTCAATTTCTTGTTGTCTCTTTCCAATAAATAAATACATAAAATAAATTAAAAAAATAAAAACTGAAATTGAGAACTTTTTTAAAAATACTGACATAGAGTAAATATTCTGAAGAGATGAGAGATTATGCTTATGTGTCAAGGATTTTACAGTAAACCATTAACTCACAAATAAAATAAAATAAATAAAATACTTTGCTGTATTCTTATTTATTTATTTAATTCCCCCCTCTTGTTGCCCTTGTTGTTTTATTGTTGTTGTAGTTATTATTGGTATTTTTATTGATGTCTTCATTGTTGGATAGCGCAGAGTAAAATAAAGAGAGGAGGGGAAAACAGAGAGGGGGAGAGAAAGAAAGACACCTGCAGACCTGCATCACCACTTGTGAAGCGACTTCCCTGCAGGTGGGGAGCTGGGGGCTTGAAACTGGATCCTTATTCTGGTCCTTGCTCTTTGCACCATGTGTGCTTAACCTGCTTTGCTACCGCTCTGCCCCCAGATTCAGTAATTTTCATGGACAAGAACTCTTCAAGATATTTAGGACTGTATTTGTTCTGTTAAATCATATTCAGTTGCACAGATATTCATGGTACAAAACAGAAAATCAAACTATTCATTTTTATGCTGCAATAACTATATCAGTAATACCATATAAGATGCTAGGAAAGTAAACATGATTAAAATAGATTAAGTTGACATGAACAGTTTCTGTTATTTAATGGCTCATCCCTCCAGTAAATAACAGAAACTGTTCATGTTCTGGAGCTAGTTTTGAGGAGGTGGACAGGAATCACAAGGAAGAAATCCCAGGTTTGATCCCTGCACCAACAATAGTTAGAGCTGGCGGATACTCTCAAAAATAACAAATCAAATAAAAATCAAACAGTATCCTAGTGATAAAAAGCACATGGTAAATCATCAATCACGCCCCCCCCCCCAATAAAGTTTTTTGTTAAGGCACAAAGGACAAGGCATTCTTAACAGAGAAAAAGAGTATTAAAAATGGCTTTATTGGGGAGTCGGGCGGTAGCGCAGCAGGTTAAGCAGGTGGAGCAAAGCGCGAGAACCGGCGGAAGAATCCTGGTTCAAGCCCTTGGTTCCCCACCTGCAGGGGCCTCGCTTGACAAGCGGTGAAGCAAGTCTGCAGGTGTCTATCTTTCTCTCCCCCTTTCTTTTTTTTTAATTTTTTTATTTTATATTTATTTATTTATTCCACTTTTGTTGCCCTTGTTGTTTTATTGTTGTAGTTATTATCGATGTCATTGTTGTTGGATAGGACAGAGAGAAATGGAGAGAGGAGGGGAAGACAGAGAGAGGAGAGAAAGACAGACACCTGCAGACCTGCTTCACCGCCTGTGAAGCGACTTCCCTGCAGGTGGGGAGCCGGGGGCTCGAACTGGGATCCTTATGCCAGTCCTTGAGTTTGGCACCACCTGCGCTTAACCCGCTGGCTACCGCCCGACTCCCTCTCTCCCCTTTTCTGTCTTCCCCTCCTCTCTCCATTTCTCTCTGTCCTATCCAACAACAACAACAACATCAATAATGACTACAACAATAAAACAGCAAGGGCAACAAAAGGGAATAAATAAATATTTTTTAAAATGTCTTTATCAAGGGAATAGTTCTTATCCTCAGATTCAATGGACAAGTCACTGTGCTGAGGGTAATGAAATGAAAGAGAAATCAAATCCCTGGTGGCACAGCTGATCAGAGCAGACACAAGGACCAGCTAGCTTCAGGATACCAATACAGTAAGCCCAGATGCTCTTTTTGGTTTTAGGTAGTTTAATGGTTCTTGTTGTGATACCTTATATGTGGAAGCACATAGAAACAATACTTATTATATATTTTTCTTATATAAACTCCATTTGATACTTAGGTTTCCATTACTTATCTCTCGTCCCTTGACTAGAGACCCTTTACGAAGTCTTTGGATAACCCAAATCTATTCAACTTTCAAGAACCTTTAAAAAGTCACTTTCATCATGTGATGTCCCCTCTCCCATTCCCAAGACACCCATTTCCATGTTTCAACCATCCATTTCTCATTATTGAAATGTTTTTGAATACTTGAAAATAGAAATGTGGTATACACGTCTGAGTCTCTCATTCAACCTTAACTTTCAGCAGGGCAAGATCCATGTCGAAACTGTTTTAATTTCTCAATATCTAATATAATAATTGTCCATACTGAGTCCTTATTAACTGAGCGACCTAGTAAAAAAGCCTCAGTAAGAAAGCAAGCTCCAGAGATATATGAATAACATGAGACTTAGGAGAGTTATGAGAAGAAAAAAGAATCCCCAGTGGAATCAAAGTCAGAGGGAAGAGTTATTAATAATTTCAGACATAGCTTCCCAGCAAAGGGTGTATTACTGGAGTTGTGGGTCTGTACGCATGGCAATTTAGAGATCACAGTATATTTCTGACACTTGGATGCATATGGTGCTTAGAGATAAGAATGCAACCACTGCTCCATTTCATTAGTAGACCGGAGGTCAGGAATACTGAACTCAAGGCTGTTTCTGTTAAGTCAGGGACATGCAGTATTAGCAATAAAGAAAGGAAGCATATGGAAAACAGACATAAGTGAAAGTGACAGATGGATGATGGAAAGAGCAGGGTCCACAAATCTCACTGGATGGGACCCTTCACCTGGACAGATGGCATCATGGGAGGTCAAAGCTATTTAGAGACATTACGACAGGACAGGACCTGAGAGGTAAATTATGAAGTGAAATGAAGGAGATGCAGAAATGTCCCCACAACTGCCTGACTCAGCCTCTGACAACGTTTACGTTCGCACATCTCCACTGCACCCCGCCTCCCCTTGATCAGTGTCTCACCCTCCTAGATACAGTGCTTGCTGACCTAGCACCTAGTTCAGCATCATCATTTAGCAGTGCTTTGTTCTGCTTCTTTGGGCTCCCCAATCTAAGCCAAACCTGACCAAGGATTCCAGTCCACCTCTTCAAAAAGGGATTACTGAGCAATGCAAACTCTGAGGCGATCATACATGACTGTGGTAAGAAGTGAATGAATTCCCAAAAGTCCTTAAAAAAAAAAACAAACAAACCTTTGGAGAGGTGTTTGGTGACTTCCCTGCCTTTTGGGTGAGCGTGAAGATACTCTTGGAACCTGATCATTTTGTAAGACAATATTAAATCACTAATCAAAATGTATATTGACTTGTGACACATGACAAGGTTATTGAGGTACAGGTTATGGTAGTAGTTTCTTTCTTATTGGGGGGGGGAGGATGGAGATGTGTTTTGCACTGGATACGGTTACTTCATGAAAATCCATTCCATTATCCATCCACTATTAATGTATATTTCTGTGTGTATGTAATACTTTGAAAATTCCACTTAAAAAACTTATGAGGGGGCTGGGCAGTAGCACACAGTGTCAAGTGCACCTACTGTGAAATGTGAAGTGCAAGGGACTGGCTCAAGGAACCCAGTTCAAGCCCCCAACTCCCCACCTGCAGGCGGGTCACTTCACAAATGGTGAAGCCCATCTGTAGCTGTCTATCTTTCTGTCTCCCTCTCTGTCTTCCCCTCCGCTCTCAGTTTCTCTCTGTCTATCCAACAGCAACAACAACAATGGAAAAGAAAAATGGCCTCTAGGAGCAGTGGATTCATAGTACAGGTACCAAGCTGCATCGATAACCCTGGAGGCAAAGAAAAAACAAAAAACTTATGAAAAATCATACAGACAGATCTCTATGCTGAAAGGAAATCCACCATAGAGCTAAATGATTTTAATTGTCTAGCTGAAAAGTAAGAACAGTGAGAGACTGAATCATCTTAACTGTAGAATAAACAACATGCCACTTTGAAAGTATACAGTCAAGTTGACCAAGACATCTGAAACACATTATGATTGTTCTGGGTCCTCCCATCAAACACATGAAGTAGGCACATTTAGCTGTTTTGTCTAGTGCGTGGAGGATTGATTTCAGTGTGGCTGCAACTATGGATGCAGGAGTCACATTCTAATGTTATAGTAGCAGGATATTTGACATGCAAAAGAGAGAAGCCAGTGCTTATGACCTGTCTTGATGAAGTAGAAAGTAAAGAAGGATCCAGAAAATGATGTCCAAGGTAAAGGGAGAAGGGATAGAAATGGGTGTAGAATAAAGGGTTAAAAATACAGAGTGGGGGAGTTGGGCAGTAGCACAGTGGGTTAAGTGCAGGTGGCACAAAATGCAAGGACTGGCATAAGGATCCTGGTTTGAGCCCCCGGCTCCCCACTTGCAGGGGAGTCACTTCACAGGCAGTGAAGCAGGTCTGCAGGTGTCTTATCTTTTTCTCCCCCTCTCTGTCTTCCCCTCCCCTCTCCATTTCTCTCTGTCCTGTCCAACAATGATGACAATAATAAAACAACAAGGGCAACAAAAGGGAATAAATAAATAAAAACTGTTTAAACAATACATAGGGGATGGGCTATGGAACTCTGGTGGTAGAAACTGTGTGGAATTGCACCCCTCTTATCCTATGGCCTCGTTGATATTTTTTATTTTATAAATAAATTTTATAAAATTATAAATAAATACTTTATGAAAATCCTTACCATTATCCATTCACTATTAATGTATATTTCTGTGTGTATGTAATACTTCATGAAGTAATAAAAATAAGGAGTATATTACAACAGAGTAAAAAATAAGGGTTCTTCAGTTTTGAGAACATATTCTTGGGTGATTGTCTAGCTTACAGTCTGAAAGGGTTACCTTACCCTTTTGTGAATTGCCTTTTTTTTTCTCTCTAATTAAAATCTCCCCAGGTTTTACAGACTTATTTTCTGTAAGTCCAACTCACAACTTTCAATGACTGCAGGGAATGAGGTATAAAAGAAGTCATTACTCTCCAGTGTTATTTTGTTTTTGCACATTTATACTGTGAAACTAATCTGACTCTTGATGAACCAAACATACAAGACTTAGTAGAATCTCTCCAAAGGTCACCTAAAACAATTTAACCAACACCTCTGTTTACATCTCTTATTCCATTGCTGTGCAATAGGCAGCCTGGTTAGATACTGCCCCTTTTATAGATCTCTCATGGAATGGCTTTTACTCCACTGAATGATTTGTTCAACTGTAGGATATGGAAGAAAGGTTGAAATAGGAAGACAGAATTATTTTAAATATTTTCTCCTTCTTCTACCTGGCATACTATGCACTTAAAAGAGGTAGAGATAGACATGATGATATTTTTGTGTTTCCTAACCAGTGGAATATAATTTTAATGCCCCTGGGGAGGAAAAAGCATTCACCAGAAACCCTTGCAAGGAATGGGAAGAAGGCATAAGTATAAGGGATAGTATAGCTAACTCTATTATGAGTCACAAATCTGACAAGCCTGTCAATCATTTCTCTAATTCAATTTAGGCTGCTTTCGAAGAATACAATCAAATAACTATTGAGTAGGGTGAAAGAACTAAACACTATTTTCTTATTCAAATAATAAGTATTTGTTGGGTGTCTACTGTACTCAGAACTAGATAGGTGTTGAGGTACTGATTACATTGGCTTTAAATGAATCCTGTCGAGTAATTCATAATCCAAAAGCAGCATTTCATGCTTTCTAAGGTGTCAGACTCAGAAATCGTCAACCATCTGGTTGTAGCCACAATATCCAATAGTATTTCAGATTGTGAAATAAAATGCAAACACACACACACACACAGTAGGAATATTTTTTTCTGAATAATCATATACTTTGAAAGACTGGGGATTTATTCACACAGTGCAAAATTATTATTACTCAGAAGATCACATATGTAGTCTGGTCATAACTAAAAACATTTTGCACCAGCAACAAACATAAGTCATTTATGCAAGAGCTTCCAGACTTAGAGATATTCTGTTGTGTCATTTTGATTCCATCAAAGAAATGAAAAATAAATATTTTTAAGCCATGATCATTTTCATTCCGGTGTAAATCAGAGAAATAAAAAGCATTAGAAAGAGATAGGGAAGATTTGGAAGGACCTCCAATAGACCCTGTACAGGAAGCAGATTCAGACATGACAGATGCTATCTTACAATTTCTAACACTATAAAAGCAGAATAAAATGTTTATGTCCTGGGACGTCAGGTGGTGGTGCACCCAGTTGAGTCCACACAACCCCATACACAAGGACCCATGTTTGATCCCTGCTCTCCACCTGCATGGGGGATGCTTCATGAGTAGTGAAACAAGTCTTCAGGTATCTATCTTTCTCACTCTCTATCTCTCCCTGCCCTTTCAATTTCTCTCTGCCTTATAAAATAAAATATAAATTAGAGAGGGGATAGACCTAGGCTTTAAGTGGGATCTAAATTAACCTTAAGTTTTACAGCATTTTACTTGTTTGATGGGATGTACTGGATCGACCTTCCTGTGGTGCATCCCGTGAGTACCCATTCATTGGGGAAGCTGACGATCCTTCCTAGCCGACTGAATCCACATGGATCCCAGTCACTTTCAAAGCCAGCAACAAGCAGCTCAACCTGATGCTGTTGACTGGCTAAGGAAGAAAAGCAAACGCGGGGAGGAGGAGGAGGAGGAGGAAGAGGAGGAGGAGGAGGAGGAGGAGGAGGGGGAGGGGGAAGGGGAGGAGGAGAAGGAGGAGAAGAAGACTTGTTTGATGATTATAATAGATGCTGTCATTGGTACAATAATTGTCCTTTAGTTGATGTGTGTGTATGTGTGTGTATGTGTGTATGTGTGTATATGTGTATATGTGTCTGCATGTGTGTATGTGTGTGTGTATGTGTGTATGTGTGTGTATGTATGTGTATGTGTATATGTGTGTGTATGTATGTGTGTGTATGTGTGTGTATTGTGTATGTGTGTGTATGTGTCTGCTTTTACCAATACATTTCTTGGTTAACTGTATACAGTGATTCTTCTAAAGACTATCAATGGGGGTGGGTGGTGGTGTACCAGGTTAAGTGCACATAGCACAAAGTGTAAGGACCTCTGCAAGGACCTTGCTTCAAGCCTGCAGCTCTCCACCTGTTGGGGGGGGTCACTTCACAAGTGGTGAAGCAGGTCTTCATGTGTTTGTCATTCTCTCTCCCTCTCTATTTTCACATCTTCTCTCAATTTCTCTGTCCTATCAAATAAAATGAAGGAAAAGCAAAAACTGAAAAAAATATACACCAGGAGTAGTGGATTTGTAGTGTTGGCACCAAGCCCCAGTGACTGGAGGCAAAAAGGAAGGAAAGAAAGAAGAAAGGAAGGAAGGAAGGAAGGAAGGAAGGAAGGAAAGAAAGAAAGAAAGAAAGAAAGAAAGAAAGAAAGAAAGAAAGAAAGAAGGAAGGAAGGAAGGAAGGAAGGAAAGAAAGAACTAGAAAAATACATGAGAATCAGAACTGGGAAAGTGTCTCTTGATTTTGTGACAAATTAATTAGGACTCTGAAATAGAAGCAGCCTATCTATCATTGGGTTCTGGGCAAAGGCAAGAATTGAAACTACAAGATTGAACAATAAAGAGTAGTGAAGAAATGAAGTGCAATCTTCATGTAAGTTTTGCACTTATAGGAAGGTATCTCAAAGGAGGACCAAGGAGAAAAGAAAACACATTTTCTATACCTTTTAATGTCTTCAGGAGAGGGCATCAAGATATCTAGGACACAATCGTGAAATAGACTAAGTGGTGGGGATGTTGTGCAGAAGCCTACTGCGGGGTAATAAGAAACTATACTGGAGTATCAATAACTATTCTGCGAACCATCATTTACCCCAATTAAATGATTTAGAAAAAAAGATAGTTGAGGTAATTATAGATGTCTAACAATGTGACAGATTTTTTTTTCATTGTCTGGGAATGCACTTAGTGACTATGTGTGGATGATGCATCAGTATTTCCTCACATCTCTGATGGTCCTCTTCTATGATTGGATGGTTTCTGCAGGGTGCACTATATATGGGTCTCATAGAAAACTATAACAACTTCAGCCCCCTTTAATGTAAAGAGACTCTCCAACTCAGTTGTATTGCTATTTAAAATGCATCCACTGAAGAAAAACACTGTTTCCAGACATGATTCATCACTTATCATAGCTATGTTGTTACTGAATACAGACGGCAGTTACTCAAGTTTATGATTTCATTTTGCAAACATATGGTAGAGCTGATTTGAGTACTCACACACAGTAAATGTGAGTTCCATGACTTCTGTTTGCTACAGAAATCGATTTCAGCTTTTTGAGTAATCATAAAGCAAACTTATTTGTAGAGCACCGCAGGAAAAATAAAATCTGTCACGATCTAGTCCATTGTCACACAGAATACAAAGCAGCAGTGATGCACATTTTGGCTGATGTTACAGATACAATATGGGAAGAGTAGAATAGACTTGGTCTCCAAAAATGAAACTACAAGCACAACAAAAGCTCTGGTATCAGCAACAAATACTTGAAATTGGAAAATATCCAAGTGAATAGAAAGCTTTATAATTTGGAGGCAATTGAGAAAGTCCAAGAAAGGTAGAAAGGAAGGGTGTTAGCTCTGGAGAGAGAGACCAAAAGGAAGAGTCAATTCCAAATACTAAATTACTTTGTGCCTAGATGAAAGATTTTTAAGAACAGAAAGAGAAAACAGATTTAGGATTTGGTATGATTATCAGGTGTGGGTGAGGGGTGGAAAGTCCTCCAGCTTCTCCTCATGGAGAATCAAGGTACCTTTCATTTTTGTTCTTACCCCTTCTCTACTTTGTTTTTCTCATACTCAAAGTGTATCCTCAGCATTGAGAAAACAATACTATGAACTTTAGGAATGTTAGACTTATGAATGATCTTTGCCCTCTCTAACAACTAAATTTAGTAGGAAACTGAAAAAACTAATAGAGAAACGTTAAGGAAATAGCATTCCATAAATAATGGAATAATTGGGATAGAGGATTTTAAAAAATATTTCTCAGTATGCAATAACAGTGCATATACCAATAACTGGTATATTTCAACTTTTGAAAAAAAGTATTTTTGTGCTAGATCAATAGTTGCAAAGAATGAAGTAGGGAGAGTGAGGTCAGAAAATGCCTTGGCTCTCACATATGGTGGTGACAGGGACTGAGTCTGAGAGCTTGGGGCCTCAGGCCTACAAATCCTGTGCTCTGACACAATGAACTATTTTCTGGCCCATTAGTTTTTTTTTTTTAATATTTATTTATTTATTTTCCCTTTTGCTGCCCTTGTTGATTTTTATCATTGTTGTAGTTATTGATGTCGTTATTGTTGGATAGGACAGAGAGAAATGGAGAGAGGAGAGGAAGACAGAGAGGGGGAGAGAAAGACAGACACTTGCTGACCTGCTTCACCACCTGTGAAGCGACTTCCCTGCAGGTGGGGAACCGGGTGCTCGAACCAGGATCCTTAAACCAGTCCTTGCGCTTTGCACCATGTGCACTTAACCCACTGTGCCACTGCTCGGCTCCTGCCCCTTCGTTTTTAAACTGAAATGCTTTGTTTGTGTTTAGCAGCCATATTTGGCATAGCAAAACCCAGTTCCTGCCTCAAATTTAACCCTACAGCTCCCTGGATGAATGCTGACCTTTCCACACTCTCTTCCTACTGCCCTTTGTTCTGCTCTGACTTTTCCAGTTCTCTCTGACAGTTTTCCTCTCCCTTTTTATTCCAATAACATTACATTGCCTCCCTGCCCAAGTCCATCTCACTCCACACTGATATCAAATGTAGTATGTTCTGAAAGGTCTAATTACAGTCATCTCTTGACCAATGTCTCCACAACTGCTGGGCCCTCCTCTTCAGTATTCCTCACTGGCATCTGATGCCACAGAGAGAGCATCTCACTGCTTTCTGATCATGTCTTACATTGTAGAATAAAGCCTGATACATATATATATATATATTTTAAATATACATAAAAATATATAAAATATATATTTACATATATATATATATATATATATATATGTTTTCCTACTGGAATTTAAGCCCATGTGGCATTTGTCCTTAGTTAAAGAAGATATGATAAATGTCTTTCTCTAAAGCTTTCAACTACTGAAATAAATACACAAGAAAGCTGGCAAGACTTAGAGAGCTCAGGAATAAAGTGGGAAAATTTGAGTTCTAATCCAGACCTGATACTAGCTTAGTTGGTCCTCAGCTTGACCCAATGCCCACTGCCAACAATGAGAATGATGGTGAGGACTCACCATCCCCACTCCCTGCAACCCTGCTCAGTGACAAGCCCTATCCACACAGAGGCCAATCCTAATATACTAATTTGGAGTGTTCAGTTCAGTTAGTGCCAACTATAAAATGTTCTATTTGGTGTCCTCTTGAAATAAATCATTGGTTATCCCCTCCTGTTATCCGTTTGTAGTAAATGCTTCAACCATGACAAGACATAATAAAAGTGAAGATTAATTGTTGAACTGAAATATCCTTCAGGGACAAGGACATATGAAGAAAAAGAAAAGGGAAGGGAGGTAGTGACTGCATCCTTTTGTAGTCCTTGTGTATCTCAGATTTCAGTGTTCATTAGTGAGGAAGTAAGCTTACATCTTTAAATATATATGGTCAAGGGGGTCAGGCGGTGGCGCAGTGGGTTAAGCGCATGTGGCGCAAAGCGCAGGGACTGGCGTAAGGATCCGGTTCGAGCCCCCGACTCCCCACCTGCAGGGAAGTCGCTTCACAGGCGGTGAAGCAGGTCTGCAGGTGTCTGTCTTTCTCTCCCCCTCTCTGTCTTCCCCTCCTCTCTCCATTTCTCTCTGTCCTATCCAACAATGAATTGCGTCAACAAGGGCAATAATAATAACTACAACGAAGCTACAACAAGGGCAACAAAAGGGGGGAAAAAATGGCCTCCAGGAGTGGTGGATTCATGGTGCAGGCACCGAGCCCAGCAATAACCCTGGAGGAGGAAAGAAAAAAAAATTTAAAAAATATATATATATATATGGTCAAAACTGGTAATCAAGGGAGGTGTATAAGTTCTAAATTTGGCTAAAACACCTTTTTAAAGTAACTTTCTACCTATTGGGGGTTATGAAACTGTATCCTATGGTGTGTTACTTCACCTCTACGTTGATACAGGAAGCACATTTTTCTATATTTCCCTCTTAAATTAATATTTTGAACAAAATTAAGATAACACGAGTAGCTGTAAGGTTGGGTTTGGGGAATCATTACTTAGCAGTCAGTTTGAGCCAGGCAGAAAGGAAGAAAGTTTTTAAATCTTCAAAAAATTATAGTACTTATAACTGATACTGATTGAATTCATGGGCTATGGACAGTGTTTAATACTCACAGGAGTATTATGTGAAGATACCACAGTTACTTAATTTTGGTTTTACCAGGGAAATCACATAATATAATATGGCAATGACTACAGCATATATATCCTCAAAGTAATGCCCCTTCTGGATTGGGGAATCTGAGTGAATAAAAATAGGAAAGAATAGAATAGAAAGGATTTGCAGAAAGTGACATTTAAGTATGCATGGAGACTGTTATTAGATAGAAATAAATGGTAGAAAGGGTGCTGGAAATCACAGAAGATAATAGATTGTAGAGCAAGAATTCGTATCATAATAATCACTACATCTTTGCTTTTATTCAATCTTCCCACTGTATTACATCAACGCTGAGACTTCAACTTTCTTAAACTATAATTCCCAGTACTAGAATATAGTGGCATTAGTTGAATGAAAAAAATTGTGATTGGATTTAACTACTTATACTATTATTTACTTGCCATTTACTTAAAAGCTTTGCCATGTAACTTCTAAATTGCTTTTTAAAGTGGCAGGGCATATGTCACTACTCTGTTATGGACTGAACACTCATGACCACCAAGTTCACTCTCCAGTTCAACTGTTGACACCTTACTCAAAATATGATGATATTTGGGGAAGGGGCCTCTACTGTGTAATTAAGATTAGACTAAATAATGAGTGTAGGAGCCTCAAGATTAGATTAATAACCTTATAAATAGAAAAAGTACATCTCTTTTTCAGGCCCAAGCACAGGAGGAAAGGTTAGGTGAGCATGCAATGAAAGTGGCTCCCTACCAGCTAGGAACTCTTTTATTTTTCTCCCTTTTTATATTATTATTATTGTTGTTGTTGTTATTGTTATTGTTATTTTAGTGATTTAATAATGATGGACAAGATTGTGGGATAAAAGTAATCTTATTTTCTAAATAGGAACTGAATTTGCATACATCCTGACATTGAACTCCCATCTAGAATTGTGAAGAAAATGTCTGTTGACGAAACTACTGACTTTATGGTATTCTACTGTGGCAGCTTGAGCTGGATAAGGTATACTCATTAACTTTAGACACAGCTGTATGATTTGCTTTGGCTAAGAAATGTATAATAGATACGATCACAGTAGAAACCTAGCATATGCCCTCCTTGTTCGCTGTGCCCCTCCTAAGATCTCCAAAAGTATGGTAGATGTATGAGTAGATGGTAGAGTATGAGAGGGGGAGAAGTGTTAGAACAGACTAATATAACAAACTTAAGGCTTAATACTGTGTGTGTCAGAGTGTGGATGTGGAGATAGGATGAGAGGAAGTCTTCAAAATCAAACTTAAAGGAGTGTCTTCCTCCCTTCTTCCAACATTAAGACTCCAAATCTCACCTGCTATATTCTTACTTGTAGGTTCCTGATTATTAAAGAATTTCTTCTGCTTTCTATCTGAGTGCTTTTCAGCCACCAAGTTGCAGATGCTATCATTATTCAAACATGAGCAGATGACCTCAGCACTGTGTCCTGGAACCTCATCTCTCCAGAGCCCTAGCCTATCAGGAAAAGACAGGAACAGGCTGGGGATCTGAATTGACCTGTCAACATCAATGCCCAGCAGAGAAGCAATTACAGAAGCCAGATCTTCCACTTTCTGTACCACACAAGGATTCTGGGTCCATGCTTCCAGAGAGATAAAGAATAGGGATGCATCCAATGTAGGGTATGGGATATGGAACTCTGGTGGTGGGAAGTGTATGGAACTGTATGTACCCCTCTTATCCTATGGTCTCCTCAATCATTATTAAATCACTACGAAATTAAATTGAAAAGGGTGCACTTTGACAGAAATAAGCCATTATATTTTAGAATATTTACAGTGGAGTTGAGTAACATAACTACATAAAGAATTCTTCCAACCAGTTCTTTTCTGGTTAATAATAAAGCTTTATAACTTTATGTCACTTTTTTAAAAAGTAAATAAGGCCAATATATATCTTACTTTACAGCACACTGTATCACAACTCGGGGTAATTAGTATTCTTTTTTTTAAATATTTATTTATTTACTGGATAGAGATAGCCAGAAATTGAGAGGAAGGAGGAGCTAGAGAGGGAGACAGAGAGACACCCGCAGCCCTGCTTCACCACTTGTGAAGCTTTCCCCTGCAGGTGGGGACTGGGGGCTTGACCCTGGGTCCTTGCACACTGTAACACGTGCACTCAACCAGGTGCGCCACCACCCAGCCCCAGTAATTAGTATTCTTATCCTAATCAAAGACTTGGTGAATATCAGCCTTCTGTAATTAAGATGCTCATCTAATAGGTTCTAGAGATAGCTCACCCAGTAGAATGAACACAGACTGCTGTGGACAGTGGCAGGGAAAGCACCACTGATGGTGTAGTGAGATAGTAACTGTTTTCTTACCATCCCTTCTCCCCCACCTCCTCCCTCCTTCCTTTCCACCATCTCCCCTCCATCACTTCTTCTCTCTGTATCTGAAAAAAAAGAGAGAGAGAGAACGAAAAAGTCAAGCTAGGAACAGTAGAATTGCAAGTGTTCCAGTCCCTGGCTGACACACACCCTAAAAGCGCACGCGCGCACACACACACACACACACACACACACACACACACAGGCTGAGACACACACACACACACACACACACACAGGCTGAGACACACACACACACACACACACACACATATACCCTAAAAGCCTAATAAAGAAACTAGGGAACAAGAGAGGATTCAAATTCATGAATGTCAGGTCAAGCATGAATGCCAGGTTCAGCCCTTCTCCCCATGAGCACTCAGCCTTTCCAAGTACAGTGCCAGAAGGTTTACTAATGTTAATCCTACATCTTTGTAGCTAACCCAGTACTGCAAAGTCAGAAACTCTGGTTGCAGAAATTGATCAACTAAAGTCCTTATGCCTGGAACATATTGATAGAAAATGATAACTACCCAGACATTCCAGAATTAAAAAATCTGACTCTATAACATAGGACTCTAGACTTGAACATTAAATTCAAGCTTGACATTTTGTGTATTTTAACATGTGTATTTCTTTAGCCCTCTGCTAGAGAAACAGTATCCTTTCTTAATTGACTTCTCTGGAATGGGAAGATAACTCTAACTCAATTTTATGAAAAACTGGTCTAATGTCAAGTTGGGATTGATGTTAATGAAATGTAGGTTTAGCAGATCATTTAAAAATATTTATTTATTCCCCTTGTTTTTTATTCTTGTACTTATTTTTGTTGTTATTGTTGGATAGGACAGAGAGAAATTGAGAAAGGAGAAGACAGAGAGGGAGAGAGAAAGATACACACCTGCAGCTGCTTCACCACTTGTGAAGTGACTCCCCTGCAGTGGGGAGCCAGGGGCTCGAACCAGGATCCTTAAGGCAATCCTGTGCTTTGCGCCACATGCACTTACCCTGTTGGCTCCCACCCGACTCCCTAGCAAATCATTTTCTAGCCCCGTTCCACTGTAAGTGTTTATTCTATACTGCCAAGGCAATTAGCCATCTTTATAACTGCTGTCAGGAGCACAATAGAAAAAATAAATAAAATCAGGACACATTTAAAAGTGACGGCCCATGTGTTTCATACTTCACAGAATAATGTTCTGATTAGCATTTGTTTAATCAGAATGTGTATTTTCTTTTCTACTATTATTTAGTTATGGGTTCTAGAACTGCAACAAGATTTCTATAGCTTGTCATTCTCTTTCCCTCAAATTTTGTTTAATAAGCACTGTAAGTCAACACATTTATAACTACAACTCTAAAACTACTGACTTAGATATAGTTGAATCTGTTTTCTTCTTGAAATGTCAAAAGGCATCTTAAGCAATCTGCATTTTGTCTAACTAAAAAAATAATTTATCTTAGCCTAAAAAAAAAAAAACCAGAAGGAACAACTCTGTTTCCAGATCACTGACTTGTTAGCTATTATCTGTGTCATTAAGGAAATGTCTTTTATTTTAGACCTTGAACTTCAATGCCTTCTTAACTGTGAAATTAGTAAAGTGTTTAGAAATAACATTATCTTCTAAAACTCATACCCATTAAGCGGGACATAGTCTTTGTAGTTATTAAGATGGCAGAGAATCACTGCAGCAGTAAGGGGGCAGGGGAAATAGGAGGCCACAGACCAGAATTAAAATATTCTCATCAAGAAACTAATTGTATAAACACTACAGAGCAAATGAAACTAAAGAACAGAGAGAGAGAGAGACTTAAAGTCAGCCATATCTATTTTAATAAATCTAAATTTGCTCTGCTTCTTTGAATAGGGTTGCACTGGTGCTTCAGAGTTCTAACTGTTATTTCTCTTAGTCCCTGACAACACTGGAATACCTACCTTATAAAGAGTAGAGTGATCTCTTTTCTTCTCCTTCTTTCTTCGTTTTTGTGAACACTCAGTCTGATTTAAGAGGGATAGAACCTGGGACCTTATAGCTTCAAGTTCTAGGTTTTTTTTTTCCTTTTTAGTTATTTAATAATGATTGACAAGACTGTGGGATAAAGGAGGCATAATTCCATACAATCGCCACCACCAGAGTTCCATATCCCATCCCCTCCGCTGGAAGTTTCCCTCTTCTTTATCCTTCTGGGACCAGAGATCTTTACGGGTTTTAGAAGGTGGGAGGTCTGGCTTCTATAATTGCAGGTTAGCCTGTCCCATACCCCATCCTGTTTTTATCTTTACTCAGCTCTCTGGGGAGGTGGGTTCCAGGACACATTGGTGAGGTCATCTGCCCAGGGAAGTCAGGTTTGTGTCATGGTAGCATATGCAACTTGGTGGCTGAAAAGCCTTCAGATACAAGGTCAGGAGGAAGCACAGTGGGTTAAGTGCATAGGCAGTGAAGCAGATCTGCAAGTGTCTGTCTTTCTCTCCCCGTCTGTCTCTCCTCCTCTCTTGATTTCTCTCTGTCCTATGCAATAAAAACAACAGCAATGACAATAGTAATAACAACAACGATAAGAGTCACAACAAGGGCAACAAAAATGGGAAAAATGGCCTCCAGGAGCAGTGGATTCATAGTGCAGGCAATGAGCCCCAGCAATAACCCTGGAGGCAAGAAAAGAGAAAAAAAAAAAAAAAAGAAAAGCATTCAGATATAAAGCAGAACAAATTGTTTAATAATCAGGAACTCAAAGGTAAGAATACAACAGATGACATTTGGGGTCTTCATGTTGGAAAAAGCTAGGAAGTCTATTTTAGGTATATTCCACGACTTTACTAATTTTTGCCTGAGCCTGAGAGCTAACATGCAGGTGGTCTAAAAGTATTGTCTGGGGAGACGGTGTCAATGTTGAGAATAGGACTAGAAAGCTGGAGCAGGACAGAGTAGCTCCCAAATAAGGGGAAAGTATATAAAGACTGTTACCATGAAATTCCTTTCTTTACTATGTAACTTGTTTCAAAGGAGCTCTATCCATCATTGACATTCCAGAAGGAACATTTTGGACAGGAATGGAAACTTAGCTCTTCTAAAGTTATTTCAACAGTATGAGAAGTAGACTGGAGTTATTAAAAATGCAGCTTTTCCCTGTATGATAAAAATATGATAAAAATGTTCATTTTTGAAGTCCAGCAGTAGTGCAGTGGATTAAGTGCACCTGGCGCAAAGAACAAGGACCAGCATAAGGATGCTGGTTCTAGCCCCAGCTCTCCACCTGTAGGGGAGTTGTTTCACAAGCAGTGAAGCAGGTCTTCAGGTGTCTGTCTTTCTCTCCCTGTCTGTGTCTTCCCCTCCTCTCTCCATTTCTCTCTGTCCTATCCAACAATGACGACAACAATAACTACAACAATAAAACAAGGGCAACAAAAGGGAATAAATAAATAAATGTTTTTAAAAAGAATGTTTATTATATCAGGGTTTTGTTTTTTGTCCTTTTGCCTCCAGGGTTATTGCTGTGGCTCAGTGTGTGCACCACGAATCCACTGCTCCTGGAGGCTATATTTTTCCCTTTGTTGCTCTTGTTTCTTTTTTATCATTTTTGTGATTATTATTATTATTGTTTTATTGCTGTCATTGTTGTTGGATAGGACAGAGAAAAATGGAAAGAGGAGGGGAGACAGAGAGGGAGAGAGAAAGATAGGCACCTGTAGACCTGATTCACTGCTTGTGAAGCTTCCCCCCTGCAGGTGGGGAGCCAGGGCTCAAACCAGGATCCTACTCCAGTCCTTGCACTTTTCACCATCTGAACTTAACCCACTGTGCTAATGCTGACCCCCTCATTATATCAGTTTTACATTTATTAGAAGAGCCAAATCAGTATTATAATTTAAAATAAATTTTTCTGTATATATTTATATTTGTTTATATTATATTTGTTGTATATTTATAGTTCTCTTTATATTTATGAATTATAACCATATAATAAAACTTAATTCAGCCACAAATAATATTACACATAAAACTCATGTACATGAAAGTGTCCAGTGAACTGGAAGGTAGCTCAGCAGATTAAGTATTGAACTTTTATCTCAAACCTGAGGTCCTAACCTTGATTTCTAGTTTCACATGTGCCAGAGTGATGCTCTGGTTCTCTTTCTCTTTTCCTTTCTTCCTCTCTTTCACTCTCTCTTTCATGTAAATAAGCTTAAAAGACTCAGTGTCAGGATATAAGCACCAAATTCTTCGATCAGAACAAGTTAAGATTTTTGACTAGCTTTGTGGAGTGAGTCCTAGGCTGGAGTCTGCACAGCTGAAGCTCCATCACTAAAGAAACCTCCCATGAGAAGAAGCAGGCTTATGAAGAAGCCCTTGGCTCCTTTTATTATTTTAGACTGTAAGTCCTCTAAACATTTTTTTTGCCTCCAGGGTTATTGCTGGGGTTCGGTGCCTGTACCTCAAATCCTCTCTCCTGGAGGCTATTTTTCCCCCTTTGGTTGCCCTTGTAGATTTTATCATTGTTGTGGTTATTATCATTGTTTCCACTGATGTCATTGCTGTTGGATAGGACAGAGAGAAATTGAGAGAGGAAGGGAAGACAGAGAGGGGTAGAGAAAGACACCTATAGAACTGCTTCACTAAGTGTGAAATGACCCACCTGGAGGTGGGGAGCAAGGGGCTCAAACTGGGATTCCTATGCCAGTCCCTGAGCTTTCCACCATTTGAGCTTAACCCACTTCGCTACTGCCGACCCTCTCCATCTAAACTTCTTGACCCTCAGTTTTCTTTTATTTTAAAATAATATTTAATGCCTTATTTTATTTTTCTTGTATCTGACAGGACAGAGAGGATTGTGAGAGAAACAGAGAGAAAGGGAGACATCTGCATCAAGGCTTCACTATCTTACAGCTTCTCCCTTGCATGTGGGGACCTGTGGCTAGAATCCAGGTACTTGTGTCATCACTCATCCCTTTTGTTTTCTTGGTTATAGGAGAGGACTCTTAGTTCATAGAAGTGTTGAAACATTATGTTAGGAAGAAAGAGAGGGAGGGGAAGAAAGCATTCTACAGGACATAACAGCTGAGAACTTCTCTAGTCTAGACAACAACAAAGACATAAAGGATCAAGAAGCCCAGAGGGTACCAAACAGAATTAACCCAGACTTAAAGACACCAAGACACATCATATTTAGAATGGAAAGGAATAAGGATAAAGAACGGATCCTGAAGGCTGCAAGAGAAAAACAAAGAGTCACCTACAGAGTAAAACCCATAAGATTAGCAGCAGATTTCTCCACATATATACTACAGGCCATAAGAGAATGGTAAGCTATCTATCAAGTGCTCAATGAGAAAGGCTTTCAACCAAGAGTACTGTATCCTGTAGACTGTCATTCAGACTAGATGGAGGCATAAAAACCCTCTCAGATAAGCAACAGTTAACAACTATCACCAAGCCTGTCCTGAAAGAAGTTTTGAAAGGTCTCCTATACACAGTCAGACCACATATCAGAACAGTCTAAAAATCTACAAGAATGGCGTTAAAATATCTTCAGTCTTTGATATCAATAAATGTCAATACCTGAATTCACCTATTAAAAGGCACAGAGTAGGAAGATGGATCAGAATACACAACCCAACACTATGCTGTCTACAGCAAACCCACCTAACTCAGTAAGACAGACACAAAAATCTTTCCTTTCACTGCTCTTTTATTACACCAATTTTTCTTATATTTTTTCTTTTCTCTCTCTTGTTTCTCTTTTTTATCTTGTCTTCCTTTTTTCCTTCCCTCTTCTTTGGCTTTCTGAATTCACTGATATTCATTTGTGAGTTATTTTGGGGAAGAAATCTGACTCAGAGTGGACTCTCTATGTGTGTATCTCTGCTCTACTTCCCTTTCTCCTATTGCTACCCCTAGAATATACAGTGGATAGTAGATTTGCATAATTGTATATTCTGACTATCCCTTTTTTCATTTAACTTTCATCTTCACTTGGACTTGGTTGCTATTTTTTTATGGACTGGAGACTTTGTTTGGCTAACTGGTAGTGATTAAACTGCTTCAATACTTGCTTCAGTTGCTATTGTAATTTCTGATGTTGGTGATTGCATTTGTCATAAAGGTATTTAGTACAGTGTTGCTTGTACTCAAAACAAAACAAGTGAGGAACAACAGAACATAAAAATAAGAAACACATAAATCAAAAAAATGGGTAGATCAAGAGCAAATGAAACTGCTACTACAATAAAAGAAAACAAGATCCCAGAAGAAACTACAAATCCATCCAGAAGAAACCATAGATAAGAAAAGTATGCAAGCAATAATAAACTTATTAATCACAGAAATTAAAACAACATTGGAGGAAAGTAATGGCAGTATTAGGGAAACAACAAATGAGACCCCCAAGGAAAATACTAATTATCTTGAGGCAATTAGAGAACTGAAAGCTGAAATAGCTGAACTGAGGAAAGAAGCTGAGGAAACAGAAGCAGAAAACAGAGTTAGTCAGACAGAGGATGAGTTAGAGCAAACTAAGAAAGAGGTGAAAGAGCTCAAAAAGAGATTGAGAGACACTGAAAACAACAACAGAGACATATGGGATGATCTCAAAAGAAGTAACATTTATATAATTGGCCTGCCAGAGGAAGAAAGGGAGGAAGGGGAAGGAAACATTCTAGAGGAAATTATAGAAGAAATCTTCAAAGTCCTGAATAACAGAAAGGACATCAAGATTTAAGAGGCCCAGAGAGTTCCAAACAGAATCAACCCAGACCTGAAGACACCAAGACACATCCTAGTCACAATGAGAAGAAGTAAGGATAAAGAAAGAATCCTAAAGGCTGCAAGAGAAAAACAAAAAGTCACATACAGGGGAAAACCCATAACACTATCAGCAGACTTCTCCACTCAAACTCTAAAAGCCAGAAGAGAATGGCAAGATATCTATCGAGCCCTGAATGAAAAAGGGTTTCAACCAAGGATAATATATCCTGCTAGACTTTCATTCAAACTAGATGGAGGGATCAAAACCTTCTTAGACAAACAACAGTTAAAGGAGGCAACCATCACCAAACCGGCCCTGAAAGAGTTTCTAAAAGACCTCTTATAAACAAGAACATCACTATAATAGTTGCAATATACCAGAGCAAATAAAAATTTGTTGAACAATGGCACTACAATACATTAAATCCATAATATCAATGAATGTCAATGGCTTAAACTCGCCCATCAAAAGGCACAGAGTGGGAGGATGGATCAGAAAATATAAACCAGCCATATGCTGCTTGCAAGAATCCCATCTGACACAACAAGATAAACACAGACTTAAAGTGAAAGGATGGAAAACTATCATACAGGCTAACAGACCACAAAAAAGGCATGAACAGCCATACTCATCTCAGACATAACAGATTTTAAATTAAATAAATTAATAACAGATAGGCAAGGAGATTACATAATGATTAGAGGATCAATCAGCCAAGAAGATTTAACAATTATTAACATCTATGCACCCAATGAGGGACCATCTAAATACATCAAGCACCTACTGAAAGAACTTAAAAAACACATCAATAGTAATACAATAATAGAGGGAGACTTTAACACCCCACTCTCACACTTAGACAGATCAACAAGGCAGAGAATCAACAAAGATACAAGAGAATTAAATGAAGAGATTGACAGACTAGACCTCTTGGACATTTTCAGAGTCCTTCACCCCAAAAAACTGGAATACACCTTCTTTTCAAATCCACATAACACATACTCAAAGATAGACCACATGTTAGGCCACAAATACAGCATCAATAAATTCAAGAACATTGAAATCATGCCAAGTATCTTCTCAGACCACAGTGGAGTAAAACTAACATTTAACAATAAACAAAAAACTATTAAAAGTCACAGAATTTGGAAACGAAACAACATAATCCTTAAGAAACAATGGATCAGAGAGTCACTCAAGCAAGAAATCCAACTGTTCCTGGAGACAAATGAAAATGAAGACACAACCTATCAAAATATTTGGGACACAGCTAAAGCAGTAGTGAGAGAGAAACCCATAGCCATACAAATCACATATTAAACAACAAGATAAAGCTCAAATAAATGACCTTACTGCACACCCCAAGGACTTAGAGGAAGAGGAACAAAGGAACCCTAAAGTAACCAGAAGGACAGAAATCACTAAAATTATAGCAGAAATAAACAACATTGAAAATAAGAGAACCATACAAAAGATCAATGAAGCCAAATGTTGGTTCTTTGAAAGATTAAACAAAATTGACAACCCCCTAGCCAGACTTACCAAACAAAAAAGAGAGAAGACTCAAATTAATAGAATTGTAAACGACGGAGGAGATATCACAAGTGACACCACAGAAATCCAGAAAATCACGTGAAAATTTTATGAAGAACAATTCGCCACAGGGCTAGAGAATCTGGAAGAAATGGAACAATTCCTAGAGACATATGCCCTTCCAAAACTGAACCAAGAAGAACTACACAACCTAAATCCACCAATAACAGACAAAGAAATTGAAACTGTTATTAAGAATCTCCCCAACAACAAAAGTCCTGGACCAGATGGCTTCACAAACGAATTCTACAAAACTTTCAGGAAATAGTTAATACCCATACTCCTAAGCTTTTCCATAAGATTGAAGAAATAGGAATACTCCCTTCCACCTTCTATGAAGCCAACATCACCCTGATACCAAAAGCAGACAGGGACACAACATAAAGGGAAAACTATAGACCAATATCTCTGATGAACATAGATGCCAAAATATTAAACAAGATCTTGACCAACGAGATACAGCAGCACATCAAAACATTTTTCATCACGACAAAGTGGGATTCATCCCAGGAATGCAAGGTTCAACATCCATAAGTCAGTCAATGTCATTCACCACATCAATAAAAACAAAGCCAAAAACCACATTACTATCTCAATAGATGAAGAGAAAGCCTTTGACAAAATTCAACACCCATTCATGCTCAAAACTCTACAAAAAATGGGAATAGATGGGAAATTCCTCAAGACAGTGGAATCCATATATAGCAGACCTACATCAACATCGTACTCAATCGACAGAATCTGAAAGCAGTCCCCCTCAGATCGGGGAATAGACAGGGCTGTCCACTGTCACCATTACTCTTCAACATAGTATTGGAAGTTCTTGCCATAGCAATCAGGAAAGATAAAGAAATAAAAGGAATACAGATTGGAAGGGAAGAAGTCAAGCTCTCACTATTTGCAGATGATATGATAGTATACATAGAAAAACCTAAAGAATCCAGCAGAAAACTACTGGAAGTTATTAGGCAATATAGCAAGGTGTCAGGCTACAAAATCAATGTACAAAACTCAGTGGCATTTCTTTATGCAAACACTAAATCTGAAGAAGAAGACATCCAGAAATCACTCCCATTTACTATTGCAGCAAAATCAATAAAATACCTAGGAATAAAGTTGACCAAAGAAGTGAAAGACTTGTATAATGAAAACTATGAGTGGCTACTCAAGGAAATAGAAACTGATACCAAGAAATGGAAAGACATCCCATGCTCATGGATTGGAAAAATAAATATCATAAAAATGAATATTATCCCCAGAGCCATATACAAGTTTAATGCAATACCGGTCAAGGTTCCACCAAGATTCTGGAAGAGAATAGAACAAACACTACATCATTTATCTGGAACCTGAAAACACCTAGAATTGCCAAAACCATCTTGAGGAAAAGAAACAGAAATGAAGGCATCACACTCCCAGATCTCAAACTATACCATAAAGCCATCATCATCAAAACAGCAAGGTACTGGAACAAAAATAGGCACACAGACCAGTGGAACAGAATTGGGAGCCCAGAAATAAATCCCCATACCTATGGATATCTAATCTTTCATAACAGGGCCCAGAGTATTAAATGGAAGGAGGCTTTTTTCAATAAAAAAAAAGGGAAAACTGGGTTTAAACATGCAGAAGAATGAAATTGAACCACTTTATCTCATCAGAAACAAAAATCAACTCCAAATGGATCAAAGACCTGGATGTTATACCAGAAACAATCAAATACTTAGAGGAAAACATTGGTAAAACACTTTCCCACCTACACCTCAAGGACATCTTTGATGAAATAAACCCAATTGCAAGGAATTGGGTTTAAAGCAAAAACAAACCAATGGGACTACATCAAATTGAAAAGCTTCTGCACATCCAAAGAAACTATTAAAGAAACAAAGAGACCCCACCACACACACAGAATGGGAGAAGATCTTCACATGCCATACATCAGACAAGAAACTAATCACCAAAATATACAAAGAGCTCAGCAAATTTAGGACCAAAAAAGCAAATGACCCCATCCAAAAATGGGCAGAGGCTATGAACAAAACATTCACCTCAGAGGAAATCCAAAAGGCTAACAAACATATGAAAAACTGCTCCAGGTCACTGATTGTTAGAGAAATGCAAATTAAGACAACATTGAGATACCACCTCACTCTTGTGAGAATGACATACATCAAAAAGGACAGCAGCAACAAATGCTGGAGAGGCTATGGGGACAGAGGAACCCTTTTGCATTGCTGGTGGAAATGTAAATTGGTACAGCCTCTGTGGAGAGCAGTCTGGAGAGCTCTCACGAGCCTAGACATGGACTTTCCATATGATCCAGTAATTCCTCTCCTGGGCTTATACCCCCAAGGACTCCATAACACCCAACCAAAAAAAGGTGTGTATTCCTATGTTCATAGCAGCACAATTCATAATAGCTAAAACCTGGAAGCAACCCAGGTGCCCAACAACAGATGAGTGGCTGAGAAAGCTGTGGTACATATACACAATGGAATACTATACAGCTATCAAGAACAATGAACCCACCTTCTCTGACCCATCTTGGACAGAACTAGAAGGAATTATGTTAAGTGAGCTAAGTCAGAAAGATGAAGATGAGTATGGGATGATCCCACTCATCAACAGAAGTTGATTAAGAAGATCTGAAAGGGAAACTAAAAGCAGGATCTGACCAAATTAAAAGTAGGGCACCAAAGTAAAAAAAAAGTGGTGAGGGTTAGACATGTGGCTTCCTGGGCCAGTGGGGGTGGGGGTGGGTGGGTGGGAAGGGACACAGACTATTGGTGGTGGTAATGGTGTTTATGTACACTCCTAGTAAAGTGTAGTCATATAAATCACTAGTTAATTAATATGAGAGGGGGAAAATTCATTGTATGTCTCGAAGTTTTTAAAACAGAGACTGAGTCTTTTTAATATATAGGTTGTGTATTTGATATGCGGACTCTCTCAAAAGCCTAGACCAAGTAGATCAGAAGCAACTGGTGGCACAGCTATATACAAGATACTGGGTACTGTACAGCAAACCCTAACAAAACAACTTTTCAAAGTAAACCCAATTACCAAAGAATGTGATGATAATATTAAATATCCATTGTCTTTCTGAACCCTAAGACAGCAGAAACCTCACATTTCCACTATAGAGCCTATATTTTCCCCAGTCCTGACACCTTAGGATAGGGCCCACTTTCCCGCATGCCTCTCCCAATCCATATCAAATAATATTGCATCTGCCAATGGCAACCTAACCAACGCAATGATTGCCACCTCAACATGCTTCAGCTCAGACTGTGTCCAGAGACTTCATGTGTGGAATGACAACCCTTCAGCTTCATTATTCGGGTGAGACCTTTCCTTTCATAGCATTCTCTAATTCCATCCCAGGTGGTTCACTTTCTAACAAAGTCTCAAAACCTAGATATACACCAGTTTCTGTGAGAGAGAGCATATGTTCACACGTATCCATAAACTAGTGCAAAATATATACCTGAAAGCAGAAGTACACTAGAGTTTGCAGTGAGTACCCCCCCACCAACACTTCCTCTCCACTATTCCAAGCTTTGGGTCCATGATTGCTCAACAATTTGTTTGGCTTTGTATGTTAACTCTCTTTTCAGCCACCAGGTTCCAGATGCTATCAGGATGCCAGCCAGGCTTCCCTGGACTGAAGAACCCACCAATGTGTTCTGGAGCTCCACTTCTCCAGAGATCGACCCTACTAGGGAAACAGAGAGGCAGGCTTGGAGTATGGACTGACCAGTCAACATCCATGTTCAGCGGGGAAGCAATTACAGAAGCCAGACCTTCCACCTTCTGCAACCCACAAGGACCCTGGGTGCCTGCTCCCAGAGTGATAGAGAATGGGAAAGCTATCAGGGGAGGGGATGGGATATGGAGACTGGAGGGGACTGGGATATGGAGATGTGTGGAGTTGTACTCCTCCTATCCTATAGTTTTGTTAATTTATCCTTTCTTAAATAAAAAATAAATTAAAAAAAAGAAAAAAGTTAGACACAGACTCAAAGTGACAGTATAAAAAACTATCATACAAGCTAATGACCCACAAAAAAAGGGCAGGAACAGCTATTCTCATATCTGACACGATAGACTTTAAAATAGATAAAATGAGAAAAGATAGGGATGGACACTACTTAATGCTCAGAGGATCAGTCAATCAAGAGGACTTAACAATTATTAAAATCTATGCACCCAATGAGAAGCCATCTAAATACATCAAACATCTACTGAAAGTGCTACAGCAATGTACTAAGAGCAACACAGTCATAGTAGTGGAATTCAACATCCCACTCTCTCAACTTGACATATCATCCAAGTGGAAAATCAATGAAAACATGAGGGTGCTAAATGAGGAGATAGATAAACTAGAGCTATTGGACATTTTTAGAGACATTTATCCCAGTAAACTGGAATACACATTGTACTCAAGTCCACATGGTTTATTCTTAAGGATAAACCATATGTTAAGCCAAAAAGACAGCATCAGCAAATTCAAGAGCATTGAAACTTAGCATTCAACAAAAGATTAATAATAGCCCCAAAATGTGGAAGCTCAACAGTATACTACTTAACAACTACTGGGTAAAAGAGGACATCAAGGAAGAAATCAAAATGTTTTGAGGGTTCAATGAAAATGAAGACACAAGCTATCAAAATATTTGGGACACAGCTAAGGCAGTACTGAGAGGGAAGTTCATAGCCATACAAGCACACATTAGGAAACAAGAAAAAGCACAAATAAACAGCCTGATTGCACATTTTAAAGAAGAAGAAGAAGAAGAAGAAGAAGAAGAAGAAGAAGAAGAAGAAGAAGAAGAAGAAGAAGAAGAAGAAGAGGAAGAAGAAGAAGGAGGAGAAGGAGAAGGAGAAGGAGAAGGAGAAGGAGAAGGAGGGGAAGGGGAAGGGGAAGGAGAAGGAGGAGGAGAAGAAGAAGAACAAAGACCCCTAAAGCAACCAGAAGAAAAGAAATCACTAATGTTAGGATAGAAATCATTAACATTGAAAATAAGAAAAACATACAAAAGATCAACAAAAGTAAATGTTGGTTCTTTGAAAGAGTGAACAAAATCAACAAATCTTTATCCAATCTCACAAAACAAAAAAGGTAGAAGACCCAAATAAATCAGATCATAAATGAAATAGGAGATATCACAAAAGACACTCTAGGAATTCAACATATCATGCGAGGCTTCTATGAACAACTATATGCCACCAAGCTAGAGAACCTGGAAGAAATGTACAACTTCCTAGATACCTAGGAACTTCCAAAACTAAGTAAAGAGGAATTAGATAACATGAACATGCCCATCACAGCTAATGAAATTGAAACAGTTATAAAAAACCTTCCCAAGAGTAAAAGTCTTGGACCAGATGGTTTTACAAATAAATTCTACAAAACCTTCAACGAAGAACTAATACCTCTACTTTTAAAAGTCTTCCAAAAGATTGAAGACACCGAAATACTGCCTTCTATGAAGCCAACATCACTTTGCTACCAAAAGCAGACAGGGACACAACCAAAAAAGAAAACTACAGACCAATATCTCTGATGAACATAGGTACTAAAATACTGAACAAAATTCTAGCCAACCGGATACAGCAGTATATTAAAAAGATTGGTCATCATGACCATGTGGGGTATATCCCAGGCACACAAAGTTGGTTTAATATATGTAAATCAATCAATGTGATCTACTGCATCAATAAAAGCAAGACCAAAAACCACATGGGTATATCAATAGATGCAGAGGAAGTCCTTGACAAAATACAACATCCTTTTATGAACAAAGCACTACAAAAAATGGGAACTGATGGAAAATTCCTGAAGATAGTGGAGTCTATATATAGCAAACCTACAGACAACATCATACTCAATGGTGAAAAACTGGTAGCATTTCCCCTCAGATCAGGCACTAGACAGGGCTGCCCACTATCACCATTACTATTCAACATAGTGTTGAAAGTTCTTGCCATAACAATCAGGCAGGAGCAAGGAATTAAAGGGATACAGGTTGGAAGAGAAGAAGTCAAACTCTCCCTATTTGCAGATGACATGATAGTATACTTAGAAAAACCTAAGGAATTCAGCAAGAAGCTTTTGGAAGTCATTAGGCAATACAGTCAGGTGTCAGGCTATAAAATTAACATTCAAAAGTCAGTGACTTTACTCTATGAAAACACTATGGTAGAAGAAGTTGAAATCCAGAAATCAATTCCTTTTACTATAGCAACAAAACAATAAAGTATCTAGGCATAAACCTAACCAAATAAGTGAAAGACCTGTATACTGAAAATTATGAATCACTACTCAAGGAAATTGAAAATGACACAAAGAATTGGAAAGATATTTTATGTTCATGGGTTGGAAGAATTAACATTATCAAAATGAATATACTATCCAGAGCCATATATAAATTTAATGCTATCTCCATCAAGATCCCAACCACATTTTTAGGAGAATAGAACAAATGCTACAAATGTTTATCTGGAACCAGAAAAGACCTAGAATTGGCAAAACAATCTAGAGAAGAAAGAACAGAACTGGAGTCATCATACTCCCAGATCTCAAACTGTATTACAGGGCCACTGTAATCAAAACAGCTTGGTACTGGAGCATGAATAGACACACTGACCAATGAAACAGAATTGAGAGCCCAGAAGTAAGCCCCCACACCTATGGACATCTAATCTTTGACAAAGGTGCCCAGACTATTAAATGGGGAAAGCAGAGCCTCTTCAACAAATGGTGTTGGATAAAATGGGTTGAAACATTCAGAAGAATGAAACTGAACCACTATATTCACCAAATACAAAAGTAAATTCCAAGTGGATCAAGGACTTTGATGGTAGACCTGAAACTATCAGATACTTAGAGGAAAAAATTGGCAGAACTTCTTTCCACATAAATTTTAAAGACATCTTCAATGAAAGGAATCCAATTACAAAGAAGACTAATCCAAGTATTAACCTATGGGACTACATCAAGTTAAAAAGCTTCTTCACAGTAAAAGAAACCACTACCCAAAACAGAATGGGAGAAGATCTTTACATGCCATACATCAGACAAGAGGCTAGTAACTAAAATACATAAAGAGCTTGCCAAACCCAACAACAAGAAAACAAATAACACCATCCAAAATGGAGAGAGGACATGGACAGAATATTCACTACAGAAGAGATCCAAAAGGATAAGAAACACATGAGTAAATGCTTCAAGTCTTTGATTGTCAGAGAAATGCAAATAAAGACAACAATGAGATACCAGTTCACTCCTGTGAGAATGTCATACATCATAAAAGGTAACAGCAGCAAATGCTGGAGAGGTTATGGTGTCAAAAGAACCCTCCTGCACTGCTGTGGGAATACAAATTCCCACAACAGTCCAACCTCTGTGGAGAACAGTCTGAAGAACTCTCAGTAGGCTAGAAATGGACCTACCCTATGATCCTGCAATTCCTTTCCTGGGGCTATATCCTAAGGAACCCAACACACCCATCCAAACCGATCTGTATACACATATGTTCTTAGCAGCACAATTTGTAATAGCCAAAACCTGGAAGCAATCCAGGTGTCCAACAACAGATGAGTGGCCGAGCAACTTGTGGTATATATACACAATGGAATACTACTCAGCTATAAAAAAAATGGTGACTTCACTATTTTCAGCTGATCGTGGATGGACCTTGAAAAAAATCACGTTAAGTGAAATAAGTCAGAAAAACAGAAGGATGAATAAAGAATGGTCTCACTCTCAGGCAGAAGTTGAAAAACAAGATCGGGGGGGTCGGGTGGTGGCGCAGTGGGTTAAGTGCATGTGGCGCAAAGCGCAGCGACTGGCGTAAGGATCCCGGTTCGAGCCCCCGGCTCCCCACCTGCAGGGGAGTCGCTTCACAGGTGGTGAAGCAGGTCTGCAGGTGTCTATCTTTCTTTCCCCTTCTCTGTCTTCCCCTCCTCTCTCTATTTCTCTCTGTCCTATCCAACAATGAATTGTGTCAACAAGGGCAATAATAATAACCACAACGAAGCTACAACAAGGGCAACAAAAGGGGGGAAAAATGGCCTCCAGGAGCGGTGGATTCATGGTGCAGGCACCGAGCCCAGCAATAACCCTGGAGGAGGAAAAAACAAACAAACAAACAAAAAACAAAAAAAAAAAAAGAAAAACAAGATCAGAAGAGAAAACACAAATAGAACTTCAACTGGAATTGGCATATTGTACCAGTCTAAAAGACTCTGCGGTGTGTGTGGGGGGAGGAGAGTATAGGTCCAAAAAGGATGACAGGGGCCTAGTGGGGGTTGTATTCTTTTATGGAAAACTGGGAAATGCTATGCATGTAGAAACTATTGCATTTACTGTTGAATGTAAATCATTAATTCCCCAATAAAAATTTTAAAAGAATGGATTTAATGTATATATTCATATATATTCTCAAATTGATTATTCCACAAGTCTAGACAATAGTTCAACATTTGTAAAACCTGCTTCATTAATCAAATAAATTTGTTGAAAAAATAGTAATTTAGGACCAAAGAATGTACGTGTGTAAACATCAAACATAGTATTTCTCTTTACATATACTTCTTACTTTTCACCAGCTCATCTATTTTTCTATAAATTTTATATTCTAGTGATCATCTGTTTTATTTCCTCTTATATTATAGTGTGCATTTTTATGACTATATAATAGTGTTCTATTTTTAAATGTGTCAAATGACTCACTCAGACTTAGTCTTAATTTTACTAAAAACTTTTAAGAAGCATACATATCACCTACATGTGGGAGCTGGGTGGTGGCACAGTGGGTTATGCGCACATGGCACAAAGTGCAAGGACAGGCACAAAGTGCAAGGACAGGCCTCTGGATTCCTGTTTGGGGGGGGAGGGTCACTTCACAGGCGGTGACACAAGTCTGCAGGTGTCTATCTTTCTCTTCCCCTCTCTGTCTTCCCCTCATCTCTCGATTTCCTCTGTTCTATCCAACAACAAAGACAGCAATATCAACAATAATAACAACCAGGACAATAAGCAACAAGGGCAATAAAAAAGAAAAATTAAAAAATAAAAAAATCACCTACATGTAACTGGACATGAACCACTTATAGCAAAACCACAATTCAGCAGGCAAACCTCTTTAATTACAGGTGATGTGGCAAAATGCAGTAATAGGTAGTGAGAGACAAAAAGTTACCATAGATTAAAAGGGTGACTGATAATGGGGAGATTTTGAAGTAATCGTTAGGCCACATGTTGCTTTTCTCCCTCAAAATAGCTACGAATTAAGTTACTAATAGTGTTTTATGCTCTTCACATACAGCTACAAAAAAGCCTAACTGCAAAATTAGTAGAAAATTGTGTGCACAACATTTTCATGGATTTGCAATGTGACAAGTTAGAACATTTGAACTAGCTACTAAATAGAACAACAGTTGAAAGAAATATGGTTGAACTAGAGTTTCAGCAATTCCAAAGTTAGCTAAAGTCTTGAAAGTCAGCTTGACATAAAGAAAGGAATCCAATATGGCAGGGTGTGTACCATGTTTACAGTATCTGGCTAGGTGAGGAAAACAATCAAATCCAAAAGAGATGGATTCAGTCTCTAAGATTATTGATCTGACTAGTTGAGGTGAGGCTCTGCTACTTCCATGAATAGGGAGGAATGAAAGAGTGATTTAGATATAATCACTAGACAAGGATTAGAACAAAAGATGATCTCTGATCTGCAGGTCTGTTTCCAGCATGCCTGTGATCTCAACTGTCTGGTAATGATAGAAAACCCCCCACAAAACTACGTATTCACAGTGGAGATATAACGGGGTTTGTTATTTCAGAAGAATTATGCAAGTATTTATAATAAAGCTTTTGGCACAGATTGGGGAACATGTTCTGAGGACATTCTTATTCTTATTTTTTTGGTATATTTTCTACCACTTTAATTTGTGACTAATAGGTAGAGAATATGTGAATGATCTTCAGCAGTTAAAACTACTAACAAAACGAGCTTCTTTATCATGTGGGTTCTTAAGAAGTTCAGCAAATGGAAAGGGAGGGGGGCACAGTGCATGGAGAACCCATTGTTCCAAGGAAGTGCTAAAAACTCTAATTTATTGCTTATTTCAAGCCGATAAAAAACAAATTGTCTTTTGATTCTAAATTTTAAAATATTTTTATTTGTGTATTATTCATTGGTAAAGACCAAGATAATTTGAGATGGAAAAGGGACAGACAGATAGACAGACAGACAGACAGATAGCAAGCTACCTACATTGCTTCAACACTGCTTTTTCCAGCAGACTAGAACCTGAGTCTTGAACTCAGGCCATTATGCATTGTAACATGTGCTCAACCACGCACACCGCCACCTACCCTCATCTAATGACTGTCATAACATCTCCGACAGAAAGGCACTTCTTGAAAAAATATTTATTTTAATGAGAGAAAGATATAGATACTAGAGCAACACTGCTCAGTTTGGCTTATGGTAGTGCTGGGTATTGAAACTGGGACCTCAGAGTCTCAGGCATGAAAGACTTGCAGAGCCCTCATAGTGTCTCTACAGCAAGAAAGGCATTTAAAATGTTTGTTTGTTTATGATAGAGATAGAAGTTAAGAGGGAACTGAGAGGGGAGAGACAGAGAGAGAGACAGAGACAGAGAAAGAAAGACAGAAAGAGAGAGAGAAATCTGCAGTACTATTTCATAGTTTGTGAAGCTTCTCTGCTGCAGGTGGGGACCAGGGGATTGAATCAGGGTCTTCATGCACTGTAATGTGTATGCTCAATATGCAACTACTCCCAGAAAGGCATTTCTGTTGCACACGTTTACATTAAACTGTGATATAAATGAACTTCACTTAGGTTAAGGAAGTTGCTCAGACAACTAAGCAAGCTAAGAGGTGATTTTAGTCCATCCACTTGATTCCAGAACACATGTTCCTCCCTGCAAGACTGACTTCTGTTGCCTCTCCCATGACAACAGCACTATGACTTGATTGATGAGCTGGGTCTTGCTTTGGCACCTACCCACTTTACACATAAATATTCATAATACCCAGGGCATCACTTTTGGCAAGGCATGCACTCAAATGGCTAAACTCCCGTATAGTCCCCAATTTCTTAATGAGTTAATGATAGCCAAATTAGTATATGTTGGGTAGTATGCCAGCTCCCCCTGGCTTCTGCTTAACCATATGCCTATTTAGGGATTGATTTGTTCCCATTCAAAGCTTTGGTCTATTTACATAAATCACTTTTACATTTATATAAAGCACCACACTCCCTACAGGGCATTGGTGGCTAAGTAGTAGAATTCTCACCTGCTCTACCTCCTCTCCTTGTCACACCCTGATCTTCCACCAGTCACTTTTCGCTCCACCCTCTCTATGTCACATCCTGTTTCCACCCTACTTGGAGAGTATAAAAACAGCTGCTCTTCTGATTAAAGACACTTGGAAATTGCTTTCCGGCTCTGAGAGTTCCAGAGTGTATCTCCTGCGAAGTTAGTGTGGCACAAGTTCCTGATCCCTCTCCCATGCAGCAGCCTAGATCAGCTCCAGTTGAGTTCTCTCCAACCCAGAGAGCACTAGCTTGAGAAGAAGCACCCTCAGGATATCCCGGCATCTGGCGCCCGGAACAGGGACATGTAAGCAGCAGATTTACAAGAAGACATCCTAGATAAGTACACACCTTTTGGGTATCTGCAATATTGTGTTAAGGCACTGTGATTTTTTTTCTTTCTTATTGTTTTCATGAGATCTCTCCACCATGGAAAATCTTTTCCAAATTCTGCATTCTTTCTCCAGTATACAATTTTTATATATCTGGGACATTTTTCTCGGGGCTGCACCTTATATCCTGTTGATCATCATAGCAGCTTTTAAGGGATATATAGGGCAACCTCTCAAAAGGCTTAAGGACCTAAAGGCTGAGGTCCAAGTGATAAAGGAAGTGATCATAGAACTTAACCAGCACCTTAAAAACAAGAAGAAGCAAAGGCCTGTCGTGATCCTGAGCCACCCTAATTCCTCTGCATCTTGCCGAGGCCCCTATTTTGGCATCTTGCCCTGAGGCCCCTATTTTGGCAGACACAGGCCCCCACTCCTCCACCTATCAGGCTCACTCTGTCTCTTGCTACTCTTACTTATCCATCCCTGTCTTGTGCTAGTTCTTTTTGAAGACACTTACACACTATCATTCTGCTTTCTTCCCAATAGGTTTCTGTTAACCCCTACACTGCTATTCCCCTGACAGAGATGAAGCCTTTTACAGACACTGACCCAGTTATATATGGCCATTAAGTAAGAGAGAGATGTTGGGGAATTGTGAGGATATGGTTGAGCTTGGAAGGGCTTGAGCCTGAGGGGTGTGTCAATCCTGTTAGTCTCCCTCTCTCTACGGAGAGGTTGAGCAAGGAGGGACAGTAGAACCCCAAAAAGTGTGCCTCTTATCAGTCTCCCTGCCTCACAAAGTGCCCCACACTCCTGATACTATGGCAAATAGTTAAAAAGAAAGGGGGAGATGTTGGGTAGTATGCCAGCTCCCCCTGGCTTCTGCTTAACCATATGCCTATTTAGGGATTGATTTGTTCCCATTCAAAGTTTTGGTCTATTTACATAAATCACTTTTACATTTACATAAAGCACCACACTCCCTCCAAGGCATTGGTGGTTTAGTGGTAGAATTCTCACCTGCTCCACCCCCCTCCTTGTCACACCCTGATCCTCTCCTTGTCACACCCTGATCTTCCACCAGTCACTTTTCGCTCCACCCTCTCTATGTCACATCCTGTTTCCACCCTACTTGGAAAGTATAAAAACAGCTGCTCTTCCGATTAAAGACACTTGGAAATTGCTTTCCGGCTCTGAGAGTTCCAGAGTGTTATCTCCTGCGAAGTTAGTGTGGCACGAGTTCCTGATCCCTCTCCCACGCAGCAGCCTAGATCAGCTCCAGTTGAGTTTTCTCCAACCCAGAGAGCACTAGCTCGGGAAGAAGCACCCTCAGGCTATCCCAGCAAGTATATAGTAGGATAAATACTTATCCTTTATTTTCTTCTTTTTTTCATTTCTTCTGTTATGTTTATTTTCTTCTGTTTCTTCTGTAATTTTTTATTTTTCTCCTGTTATTAGGGTGCTAATGGTCAACAGCACAGTTGTGGCTTGAATATAACTACTTATCTCCCCTTAATTAGTCTCTGTGAAATATTACCTCCCCCCCAGCATAGGTTACTTCCCATGGTCTTTTTTCCACCCTAAACAGAAAATCTTTCTTTTAATCATTCTGAATTTTTTAGGTATGTGATTGTTTCATCTTTTATCTCTATTTCCTATATTCACATTTTAAAATGTTACTCTTGTAAATTGCTTTCTTATCAACCTTAGTAGAACAAGCAGTCAACTTATTTGAGATTTAGTGCAGATGACTGATTTATACATTTGTAAGACCAAGCTAGACAAATCTAAAATCCACAGGACAAGCCATCAGGAAATTCAGGCCAAAATCCATAGGCAGGGGAACGAGTAGACATTTTTCTCTCAGGGAAACCTAACTCTGCTTTTAAGATCTTTCATCTGATGCAATCAAGCACTTTCAGATTATCCAGGATAATCTCTCTGATATAGACTTTAATCATATCTAAAAATACAGCCACAACAACACCAAGGTAAGTGTTTTAACAGCTGGGGATGTATTTAGTCAAAGTGCCACATCGAAGATTCTATTTTAACAAAGATTACAACTTTAACTATGAATAAATCATACTTAAAATATAGCAGATCTTCAGATAATCTTATTTTCTTATAACATTGATGAGAAAAACAGTCCTGGCCAATGTTGAATAAAGCATCATTTGAAAAACCTGCTTATATCATTTGCTATTTTGTCTAAAGTCATAGTTTCCAAGAACCTGTGAAAAATATTAAGGATTTACTCTATTACTTTATATGACTTCAAACTATCTAACATCTGTTCCTTACACCAACTAGGAGGAAACTGAATTCAAGTTCATTGTGTGAAGGTTTTAAGAAGGAAAATCAAGAATCAGAGAGCACATTTTTATAGGATCACATATAAGAAAACAATTAACTGGATCTGAAGCCAGATATCTGGCATTATAGGCCATTTTTGGGATTCCACCTTGATGCAGATCACTGATCATTATTCACGGAGGGCATCAGAAGAAAAAAATAATAATCAAGAGTTCATGCTAAAATTTCAATTTGTAATGTAGAAAAATTCTGTCACAGACTGACCTTCTAAATTATTTTAAATTAGGTACATTCTGTAATTGGTTTACTGACTGCCTGACTGATACTTGTTCTGAGCAAAAAATCTCACTAAAATAAAATGAAAACTCACAGTTCTTTGATATGCTAAATTTTTGTCACCATCTTTCTTGCTTGTTGTTTCTTAGAGTCAATCCACAGTTGTATCTTATTACTTTTCAGATTTCTATTTTTCAGCTTCTGAAAATGAAGTATAGAAAAGCCTGGGGGGCTGAGCGGTAGTGCAGCAGGTTAAGCGCACATGGTGCAAAGCACAAGAACTGGCGTTATGGAGAGTCCAGCGGCAGCTTAGCGGGTTAAACCCACGTGGCGCAAAGCTCAAGGCCCAGGGTAATGGCTCCAGTTCGAGCTCCTGGCTCCCCACCTGTAGGGGAATCGCTTCACAAACGATTAAGCAGGTCCACAAGTGTCTTTCTCTCCTTCTCTCTGTCTTCCCCTCCTCTCTCCATTTCACTTTGTCCTATCCAACAACAACGACATCAGTAATAACTACAACAATAAAAAAAACAAGGGCAACAAAAGGGAATAAATTAATTAAAAAAAAAAAACTGGCGTAAGGATCCCGGTTCGAGCCCCGCCTCCCACCTACAGGGGAGTCTTCACAAGCGGTAAAGCAGGTCTGCAAGTGTCTATCTTTCTCTCCCCCTCTCTGTCTTCTCTCTTCATTTCTCTCTGTCCTATCCAACAATGACCACATTAATAACAACAACAGTAATAACTACAAGTACAATAAAAGAACAAGGGCAATGAAAGAGGAAAAAAAAGAAAAAGAAAAGAAAAGCGTGAATCGTGGTCTAGGAGATGGTGCATTAGATAAAGCACTGAGCTCTGAAGCAGGAGGTCCCGAATTCAATCACTGGCAGCACATGTACCAGAGTAATGTGTGGTTCTTTCTCTCTCTCCCTTCCTATCTTTCACATTAATAAATAAACAAAATCTTTTTTAAAAAAGAAAAGCCCAAATCACAAATACCTTCAGAGATCTTACATGGCTTCATTCATTCTCAAACATCTTCCCATATAACATGTAATATACAGCTTATGAGGATAATATATATGCATATATATAAAAGGTTTACACATTTTTAAAGATCTTAGCACATATTTTATAATAATGCATTAATATTAATTTAAAACTAATTTAAGAGTATATAATTCAATTTGCCTTAGATAACTTGTTATTTAAATTAGGTTGTGTTGGCTTATACAAACTCTGTGAAGGTGAGAGTAGCCCAGAAATAATATAATTTTGCAAAACACTGACAAATTAATATAGACTGGTTTATCCAACTCCGAACTGTACATGAATGATAGCACACATTAAAACCAAACAGTCAGTCAAAATAGATAGGCTAGAATGATCTCCTTTGGAGCCAAGTCAAAATACTGATGATGAAGATAAAATATAATATTACTAGCATTTGCTAAAAATTCTTACAGAATGGGGGAAAATCTTTATATGCCATATATTAGACAAATATATGATAACCAAAATATACAAAGAGCTTACCAAACTCAGCAACAAGAAAATGAGTGAATCTATCCAAAAATGGGGAGAGAATATGAACAGAATATTCATCAAAGAAGAAATCCTAAAGGCCAACAGACAAGAAAAATGTTCCAAGTCATTGATAGTCAGAAAAATGCAAATTAAGACACCTATAAGATATCACTTCACTCCTGTGAGAATGCCATACACCAGAAAGGATAGTAGCAACAAATGTTAGGTAAAAAAAAAAAAAAGCTCTCTTACACTGCTGGTGGGAATGCAAATTGGTTTAACTGCTGTGGAGAGCAGTCTGGAGAACTCTCAGAAGGTTAGAAATGGACCTACACTATGACCTGACAATTCCTCTCCTGGGGATATATCCTAAGGAATCAAACACACCCATCCAAAGAGATCTGTGTATACCTATGTTCATAGCAGCACAATTTGTAATAGCCAAAACCTAGAAACAATGTAGGTGTGTCCAGAAACAGATAAGAAAGTTGTGGTACCCATACACAACGGAATACTGCTTAGCTATTAAGAATGATGAATTTACTTTCTTCACCTCATCTTGGATGAAGCCTGAAGGAATCATGTTAAGTAAACCAGAAGTAGAAATAGAAATATGGGATGATCTCACTCCCAGACAGAAGTTGAGAAATAAGAACATAAAAGAGAAACACAAAAAAGAACTTGGACTGTGTCTGGTAAATGACTGAGGGAGTAGGGGAGGGGTGCTTTCAGTAACCAATTTATGATGACACAGGAGGACCTAGGCTGAGGGTGAGAGAGTTTTGCAGAAAACTGAGAAATTTTACACATGCACCTGCAAGTGTATTTTCTGTAAATCATTAATTGTCCCAGGGAAAAAATAAAAATAAACAATTAGAATGTCTGTCATTTTCTAAAATAATACAAACTATTATTTAACCTTCATAGCAAATGTACATAGCAGCCGTAGTGATGACAGAAGTTACACAACCGTCAATTGGCAGTCACACAACTTGCATCAAGATCTAATTCCTTGCCTCTGAGTTCTTAGCCACACTTGCTAACTAACCTTCCTCTCTGAATAATGTAGACTGATTCATAGACATCTTCTCAAAATCTTAGGCTTTACAAAGATTTTTGTGGTATCTTCAGTAAGTCTTAGTTCCTTCTATGATTGGGCCCTCCTCAGTCACTATCGAACAGGCCATGGCCGGTGCGTCGCTATGTTCCATCGCTGGGGAGCCAGAGACGACCCAAACTGCCCCTGCGGCTACGGACAGACTATGACCCACATAGTCAACGACTGCCACCTCTCCAGATTCAAAGGAGGTCTAGAAACTTTACATCAGGCTCAACCTGACGCTGTTGACTGGCTACGGAAGAAGGGCAAACGCTAGAAGAAGAAGAAAGTTCCTTCTATGGCTCTTATTGTGCCATTCCCATAGAACGAAAAAGAGAACAGGACTCCCAATAAATCGCAAGGTACACTAGTCATTTCTTCAAGTACTTTTTCACTGACAATAAATACATGGTAAGATAATAATTTATTGAGGATACCCATGCAGTTAGTCAATGTTATAGAGAAAAATAAATTCATATTCTCAAGGAACTTGTGGTCTGCTAGGTTAAGGACAATAGTACAATTAGGTAGTCATTAAGTTAAGTATCATGAGAAAAAGCACACAGATACAAATGAAATCACCTGGAAGTTGACACTTTATTCTGGAAGGGTTTAGTATTAAGAAGAGAAATTGAAGGAACACCTTCAGTCAACACCGAACAGCATATACAGTGATATCCAAAGAATGGAGAATATGGGATGTTTCCACAACATTAAGATGTCATCTGTGATAACAAAACAAAAGCTAGTAAGTGGCAAGGACTCTGCGATATAAAGAGGCTAGGCTAAAAGTTGATCAAATATTGCCAATTTTTTTCCAGCACTGGATGTTAGTCAGTCAAAATTATCTTATTGAATGCTATAGATTTCAATTTAAACATGCAATGTGTATGCTCCTAAAAATAAAATTCAGATGTTAAGGTAAAACTGAAATGGCTCAATCCCCACCCCCCCCCCAGTAATTCAGTTACCTTCCTAGGAATCTAATAAGCTACAAGAGAAGATATCTTACAAAAATTGATAGCATCAAATCTCCTTGAGGAACTCATAGATAGCTATCACTTTCTTGGTATATGCCACTAAAGTCTATTTCTCTATTTAACTTGCAGCTAATAACAGAACTGACCTGAAAGAAACTCTTAAAGAGAATGACAATGAGCACATTTCAAAAGGAAAAGGTTTAAAAATGTGTGTCACAACAGAATTGAATAGCATTACTACTCTTAATAGCTACAAATTACTTCCCTTCCACCTGGTCACGATTTGTTGAAATGCCACGTGTCCTTTGTGGTCAAACTTGACAATTAGATATTTAAAAATCTTGCACAAAATAAAATTTCAAACAAGAGTACCACTAAAATATTAAGGCAACAGAGAAACCAGTAGATCTACTTGGAAATATAATCATGTCTCTTCTTGATAAGATCACTGAATTATAACATGAAACGCTATCTTACTTTCAAAAATATATATCATTGTTATATATCATTGTCATATTTATACTTAAAAAGAATGCATTTTCGGGAGTTGGGTGGTAGTGCGGTGGTGCAAAGCGTAAGGACCCGCGTAAGGATCCTGGTTCGAGTCCCCGGCTCCCCACCTGCAGGGAAGTTGCTTCACAAGAGATGAAGCAGGTGTCTATCTTTCTCTCCTTCTCTGTCTTCCCCCCCTTTCTCCATTTCTCTCTGTCCTATCCAACAATAAAGAAATCAATAATTTTCCTCCACTGAGTGAGCCCCTAATTCAGAGTTTTTGATGGCTACAAAGAAAGGACATATTCTTTCCCTATCTCAGCACAAACCAGGCCATTTTGTAAACTAGACTATCAGGAAACTTGCTCTGCCTTCTCAGGCTCATACATGTACCACAGCCAGTGACATTCTGAGCTATGGGAGAACTATGGTGAGGTTCATTGCTGCCATTATTTTAATGATGGTGAAGCACCATGAATCTGTTAAAAATACAGAAAGTGATGTCACTGTTAACAGTTCCACTTAAAGAAGAAGCAAATGAAGTTGTGAAACACCTCTGAGCTCAGCACATTCAGGCTGGGTTAGCATGATGCCACTCCCCTGTCACAGCCTCATCGCCCCCATAAGCTCTCGGAACAGCCACAAGGAAATCTCAGAACAGTCTTCTACTTTATTTTAAAAGGATTCCTTCCCCACTCCTTACTTCAGTTTTTACCCTTCTCCCCAGAAAAGTGCTATGGAATGAAGTGCTGTCAGTCACCACTTATGAAGCCTTAAGACAATCACACACAGAATTAAGAAAACCGCTCTGGGAGACGTAATGTCTTTCTTACTTTTCTGGCCCATGGTGTGCCCGAAGCTTTCTCTCTGTGTCTTTGTGAAATAGTAATTTAAGATATTGCTTTTCCACAATGCCCTAGGTTAAGGAATCCATGGAAAATCAAACACAAGTGAGCAAGACAGCCCACCCAACTTATAGCTCACCACACCAGAGATGAAACTTACTCCTAAACTTAATTTGAGCAATATTGCTGGTTACGGCAGCAGAGGCAGAAGTAGTAAATGTGGAATGGAATACATTAACTGAACAACAAACATTCAGATAAATGAATTGACCCAGAAGGAAAAGGACAAAAAAAAAAAAGTCAAATCCCTACAACCCTGGCCTAAACAATCAGCAAGTTAACTCCTTATGGGGACCAGGTGGTAATGTACCTGGTTAAATGCTCACATTACAGAGCACCAGGACGCAGGTTCAAGCCCCTGGTCCACACCTACAGGTGGGAGAGGTTCACAAGTGGTGAAGCAGGGCTGCTGGTGTCTCTCTGTTGCTTTCCCTAACCCTTCCCCACCCCCATCCTTCCTCTTGATTTCCGGCTGTCTCTATCCAATCAAGAAAGAAAATTGAAAAAAAAAAACTTTTGAAAAGTTAACTCCTTATATTACATTTTACTTTTGAGCTAAGAAGATGCAGGTGTAAGCCTTCCTTCTTGACTTCAATGTCTATATTTTTCTTTTTTTTCATAATTTTTCCTATTTATTTATGTATGTATGTATTGCCTCTATGATTATTGCTGGGACTCTGTACCTGCACTACAAATCCATTGCTCCTGGTGGCCTTCTCTTTTTTAATATTTTTCCATTGTTGTTGGTACTGTTACTGTTGTTGTTGGATAGGACAGAGAGAAACTGAGAATGGAGGGGAAGATAGAAAGGGGGAGAGAAAGATAGACACCTGCAGACCAGCTTCACCACGTGTGAAGCGATCCACCCTGCAGTGGGGAGCCAGGGTGGAACCAGTATCCATGTGTAGATCCTTCTGTTTCCGGCTATGCATGCTTAACCCAGTGAGCTACCGCCAGACCTCTATTTATTTATTTATTTATTTATTTTTATTTTGCCACCACGGTTATTGCTGAGGTTTGGTACCAGCTCTAAGAATTCACTGCTCTTGTAGGTCATTTTTTTCTTTTTTTTTTTTTCTTCTCCTCCTCCTTTTTCTTCTTCCTTCTCCTTCTCCTTCTCCTTATTCCCCTTATTCTCCTTCTTATTCTTCTCCTTATCCTCCTTCTTCTTTCTATTTCATTGGATAGGACAGAGAGAAATTGAAACGGGAGGGTAAAATGGAGGAGGGGGGCAAAAGATAGACAGCTACTGACCTGCTTCACCTCTTGTGAAGCACCTCCTCTGCAGGTGGGGAGCAGGGGCCCGGTGGGGGCACACCTGGTTGAGTAGTCTAGTTATAATATACTAGGACTGAGGTTCTAGCCGCTGGTCCCCACCTGCATGGGAAAAGCTTCACTAGTGGTGAAGCAGTGCTGCAGGTGTCTCTCTCTCTCCCTATCATCTCCTTAGCTTTTATTTTCTGACTGTTTCTAGCCAGTAAATAAAGATAATAAGAACTTTAAAATGTTATATCTATAGTCAGTATCTTACTCCTAAAACTCTTATTTGCACAGAACTTTTTTAAAGCCTGTAACTATTTTTGATTTAGCATGGACTTATAGTAATCACTCAATCTTGTACTCTCTTATATTCCATAAGTTACTTAATGCATTATCATCCACTTCTCTTAAGGTTTCCTACCTGATATGTCTTAAAAATGTTATTTTTCTCTCGATGTAAAAAAAAAAATCTGACCTGAAAGTACACCTACAGGCTCTGAGTAGTTTTTAGAAGCTCTTAAAAGTAGATTGAAGGAAAATATATCTTAGAGTTGAAAAATGAATTCTCACTATCAATCCTTCTGTCTGGAGTTCCTGTCTCCATTTTTATGTTTCGGGAACAGAACAGGCAAGTAGGAATTGTCAGGGCTGAGCATACAATGTGATGAAGGACCGACCAGTGGGGAAGTCATGTCCACGTGTGTCTCTGACCTGTGGGTTTGCCCCCCAGAAACTATTCAGTTATTGTCAGGGCAGCAGAAATAGATCATTAAGTACTACGCAACATGCTAAATCCAGAGAGTTGTACACAGGACTATATTTATCCTACCTGACTGGGGATTTTATGTTGCTAGTGTCACTAAGTTCATAGTATACAGAATGATTCTTTTTTTTTTTTTTTAGAATAATGAATTTTTAAAAATTTTTAATAATGATTAACGAGACTGTAAGATAACAGGGGTATAATTCCATACAATTTACTACCACTAGAGTTCCCTATCCCATCCACTCTATTAGAAGCCTCCCTATTATTCACCCCTTTGAAAGTATGGATAAAAATTCTTTATGGGGTGCAGAAGGTGGAAGGTCAGGCTTCTGTAATTGCTTCTCTGCTGAACATGGGCATTGACAGGTTGATCTATATCCTCAGTGGTACAGGGCTCCAGAGAGGTGAGGTTCCAGGACATACTGGTGAGGTCGTCTGCCCAGGGAAGTCAAGATGGTGTCATAGTAGTGTCTGCAACTTGGTGGTATCTGCAGGGCTGCTCCAATACTAAAGAAGTTTTCAAGGACCCATGCAACATGCAAGGATCCTGGTTCAACCCCCTGGCTCCCCACCTGCGGCAGGGGGTGGGGGGTCACTTCACAAGAGATAACCTCAGATTCTAACCAAACCTGGATGGAGCCCTGCCAATGTTGCCTCAGGGAAAACTGATTTTGCCTCAAGGAAAATGGTGCTTGTCAGGCTAAAATGTCAGATCCCAGGGCAAGGGGGTACTGAGTGGCGGTGGGTTTACTCTGCATAGGCCATAGCTCCACAAGTAGCTGGAGAACAAGGATTCTTCATGTTTGGGCGTTGTTTAAATATGAGGGGAAACAAAATTTCACATGAACTGTAAAAGCAGGAAATAGATTCTTGTATACCCAAAAGGCTAAGCCAGGGCCCTTTCCCCCCTCACTGTGTAAACGCTATATACACCCTTCTGCTTTTGGTGGAGCAAATTGTCCTGGATTCCAGAGACTGGCAGTGGAAATTTGAGATTTAAGCTACGATCCATCTCAATGAATACTATGCTACCATGTAATTGAAATCACAACAGAGTAATGTTGTGATTCATGACAACACATTCATGGCAGAGATCTGCATGGATTAATGAATGTAAATTGCAGGTAACTGGATCTGTTCAGCTATTGAGGAAAGAAGAATGGCTCAGGAAAGCCTTCAATTTTAAGTGAAGACTTTTAAGATGAGTGATTATGGGGCCCAGGCAGTGAGCACACTGGGTTGAACATATAAGTTACCATGTGCAAGAAGCCAACTTTAACTCTTGGTCCCCAAGAGTGGGAAGCTTCATGAGCAGTGAAGTGGGGCCACAGGTTTCTTTCTTTCTCTTTCTCTTCCTCCCTCCCTCCCTATTTTCCCTTGTCCTTTCAATTTTTGTTTTGTTTTGTTTTATCAAGTGAAAAAAAACACAAGTGGCTAAAGAATAGGAAAGCTATCAGAGGAGGGGATGGGATACGGAGTTCTGGTGGTGGAAATTGTGTAGAATTGTACCGCTCTTATCCTATGGTCTTTGTCAGTGTTTCCTTTTTATAAAAAAAAAAAAAGTGGAGGGGAAAAAATGGCCACCAGGAGCAATAGATTCCTAGTGTAGGTACTAAACCCTAATGATAACTATGGAGGCAAAAGATAAATAGATGATAAATAGATAGGTAGATAAATAGATGATAGATAGATAGATGGATAGATGATAGACAGATAAAAAGAATGATTATGGCACATAAGTACAGTTATTAAGTAGTTGGATATTGAGGATATATATTAGCGTAGAAAAAAGTCAGGTGAAAGATCATAGAAACAAGGAGAGATGGAGGTGGAACTCATAGGAAGATTCCTATTAAAACAACTCATGGGTGGTCCGGGAGGTGGCACAGTGGATAAAGCATCAAACAATCAAGCATGAGGTCCTGAGTTCGATCTCCAGCAGCACATGTACCAGGGTGATGCCTGGTTCTTCCTCTCTCCTCCTATGTTTCTCAATGGTAAATAAATAAAATCTTAAAAAAAAAAAAAACTCATGGAAGATAAGATGTGAAAAGAGATGAGTGTAGTGAGGAAAACACAAATGTTCACAGAGACCGTTCAGTGTGTAGAGCTATGAAAGGCAGGCATTTGACTGCAAGGGAAGCCAGTAAGGGCTTTGGCTAGGAAGGCAGCACTTGGGAATTCGACTACCACTATAGATGTGTCAGGATATTTCTGTACACTCTCTCCCCTCAGTGTGTCCATTAACAGGTTCATTTGTTAATAACTCTAGCTGCAAAGCGGAAGATGGGTTGTGGCAGAGAGGAATTGAAACAGAAAGCTCAATTAGTGTAGTAATAGAAATTTATGTGCCTGACTTCTCAGGTGGCATTTAAAAGAATGGAAAGAAAGCAAAATAATAAAATGGATGAAATCTTGGTTCAATGCCTGGCACACAAAATATTGAACTACTAAATCATATTAAATATGGCCCCAATTTTTTATTTGTATGTGATAAAGGTGTCTGACAATATAATACTTTTAAAATTATTTATCTTGAGATGAAGCTGTAGGATTTCATTTTTAAAAAAATTATAACTACCTTATAAGAACAGAACACAAGCCATATACATAATTATTATTTTTTTTTTAAAAAAAAATTTTCAGAGAGAGCACCCTGAACAGAATATTGCAAGTTCCTACTTTTTTTTTTTTTAATTTTTTATTTAAGAAAGGATTAGTGAACAAAAGCATAAGGTAGGAGGGGTACAACTCCACACAATTCCCACCACCCAATCCCCATAACCCACCCCCTCCCATGATAGCCTTCCCATTCTCTAGCCCTCTGGGAGCATGGACCCAGGGTCGTTGAGGGTTGCAGAAGGTAGAGGGTCTGGCTTCTGTAATTGCTTCCCCGCTGAACATGGGTGTTGACTGGTCGGTCCATACTCCCAGTCTGCCTCTCTCTTTCCCTAGTAAGGTGTGTCTCTGGGGAAGCTGAGCTCCAGGACACATTGGTGGGGTCTTCAATCCAGGGAAGCCTAGCCAGCATCCTGGTGGCATCTGGAACCTGGTGGCTGAAAAGAGAGTTAACATACAAAGCCAAACAATTTGTTGAGCAATCATGGATCCCAAGCTTGGAATAGTGGAGAGGAAGTGTTAGGGAGGTACTCACTGCAAACTCTACTGTACTTCTGCTTTCAGGTATATATTTTGCAGTAGTTTATGGATACGTGTGCACATATGCTCTCTCTCACAGAAACTGGTGTATGTCTAGGTTATGGGACTTTGTTAGAAAGTGAACTACCTGAGATGAAATTAGAGTGTACTATAAAAGGAAAGGTCTCACCCGAGTGATGAAGCTGAAGGGTTGTCATTCCACACGTGAAGTCTCTGGATACACTCTGAGGTGAAGCATGTTGAGATGGCAATCGTTGCTTTGGTTAGGTTGTGATCGGCGGATGCAATATTATTTGGTTTGGATTGGGAGATGCATACGGGAAAGTGAGCCCTATCCAAGGGTGCCAGGACTGGGGGAAGTAGGGGCTCTATAGTGAAGATGTGAGGTTCCTGCTGTCTTAGGGTTCAAAAAGACAATCAATAGTTAATATTATCATCACATTATTTGTTAATTGGGTTAACTTTGAAAAGTCCCTTTGTTATGGTTTGCTGTACAGTACCCAGTATCTTGTATATAGCTGTGCTATTGGAAGCTTCTAATCTACTTGGTCTAGGCTTTTGAGAGAGTCCGCATATCAAATACGTAGCCTATCTATTAAAAAGATTCAGTTTGTCTTTTGAGAACCTTTGAGACATACAATTGATTTCCCCCTCTCATATTAATTAACTACTGATTTATATGTCTACATTTTGCTAGGAGTGTACATAAACACCATTCCCATCACCAAAGAACCGTGACCCATCCCTCCCGCTTTTTAAAAAAGATTTAAAAAAATTCAGAACCTGCCTCCCCTGGACTGAATGTGTGCTCTACCGTGAAAACTCATGTGCTAGAGTCATAATCTCTAATGTAGTGGTGTTTGGATTTCAAGTCATTTGGAGGTAATTTAGACTTCAATGAGATTTGGGCCCTCAGATGGCATCAGTATCATTATATGAAAGAGGAAAAGACATGAGATTCTGTGTGTGTCGCTGTTTTCCACTCTCAAAATCCACACATCAAAGAAGTCTACAAGCCAGTCAGAAGGGTCTCATCAAACACCAATCTGGCAGTTCTTTGATGCTGGACTTCCCATCGTTAGTGATATTGAGAAACAAGTGTTTGTTTTTATGAGACTGAGACTATGGCATTTGTTGCTGCAGTCTCCACAGACTAAAGCAATAAGATTAAAATATATAAATATCTGAAAGGAAGTAAAAAAAATAGAATATAGAAAATACAATGCAGCAGGAAGGACTGTGTGGGAACAGAAATGATTATTTGGGGAATTGGCAATATGGAGACAAAAGACAAGGCCTTCAGGGTCAACCGCAAACTTGAAAGAAAATAAACGGGGCTGGTGGTGGTGAACCGGATTGAGCACAAATTACAATGCACAAGGACCTGGATTCAAGCCCCTGGCCCTCACCTGCAGGAGGAAAGCTCCAGGAGTGGTGAAGCAGGGCTGCAGGTGTCTCTCTGTCTCTCTCCCTCTCTGTCTCTCCCCTCCTCTCAATTTCTGTCTGTCTCTATCAAATAAGCAAATAAAGATAATTAAAAAATAAAAATGGGGAGTCAGGCGGTAGCACAGCGGGTTAAGCGCACATGGCACAAAGTGCAAGGACCGGCATAAGGATCCCAGTTCCAGCCCCCGGCTCCCCACCTGCAGGGGAGTTGCTTCACAGGTAGTGAAGCAGGTCTGCAGGTGTTTTTCTGTCCCCCTCTCTGTCTTCTCCTCCTCTCTCCATTTCTCTCTGAAAACAAGGACTGCAAAAATAACTAAATAACCACAACAATAAAACAACAAGGACAACAAAAAAGGAATAAATAAATAAATATAAAAATATAAAAATAAATAAATACTCATTAATAAGAGAAAGAAAAAATTCATTATAAACTTAGCCATGTTGCGAGTAACCTAGTGTTTCCTGTGTAGCTTCAATCAGTAAATATATTGTGAATTTCAAATAAATGAGGCATTAATGCAAACTAGCCTATTAGCCTGCAAGACATTCTACACATGCTATATTTTCTATTTTATTTATTTATTTTTTTTAAGACTGAGACAGAGAAGAAGAGAATGAAAAAGAGCACAGGACCTACTAATGCTTGCTTCAGTGTGGTACAGGCTGCGCTGAAACTTGGGTTGTGCACATGGCAAAGCAGCATAATATCCAGGTGAACTATTTTGTCGGCCCCAGGGTATACACTTTTATCACACTCAACATTTAATCCCATCTGAAGCAATCTGTGAGGTCCTCAGTCAGAGATCCCCTTGCCTCGTATTCCGCCAAGTCATAAAAAGACATACTGAGTTTCAGCCTTGGTTATTTCTATAAATTTCTAAAGACCATTTAGAAAACACTTGCACAATTTTAAAATTATCTGTCATCATAGTAAGTCAATGAACACTTAGCAAGTGCTACTACAGGTGTTGCCTCTCTACTAGAGCTGGCAAGGAGTTAAAGGGCAAGACATAGGAGGACTCTCAAGAAACTCCAATATCTCAGCGAAGTGACCGAAATAGCTACTCACAGTAGGTTAAACCCAATAGCAAAGTCATGCCCATGGGTTTCTATGTCTATATGGGACAGCTCCGTCACCCAGCCTTGGGCCATAGATGCAAAAGTGACACCTGAAAGCTACCTAAAATTATGAGTAAGAGGTGGCTTAATAAAAGGATGAAGACAGAGAGGACATGGACATCTGAAGTGCATGATACATGCAATGGATGAAAAGCAATTAGGTGGTGTTGGGGCCTCAAGTATATAATAAAGAATGACAGTAGAGAATTTTTTTAATTTATTTATTTTCCCTTTTGTTGCCCTTGTTTTTTTTTTTATTGTTGTTGTAGTTATTACTGTTGTTGTTATTGATGTTGTTGTTGTTCTTTATGACAGAGAGAAATTGAGAGAGATGGGGAAGACAGAGAGGGGAACAGAAAAACAGACACCTGCAGATCTGCTTCATCCTTATCCTTATGCCTGTCCTTGCGCTTTGCACCACATGTGCTTAACCCAATGTGCTACCACCCAACTCCCGAACAGTAGAGACTATTTTAAACAGTTATCAAGAGCATTTAAGTTGATCAATTAAAACTGAATGTAAAGATTCAAATCAAGCAAGAATTAAGCACCACTTGTCACTAAATCAGGCAATAAGTAGGGTAATGACATCATGATTATAAAGGTGAAAAAAAAAATCGACTGATGTTACATGTCTAGGCCCAGACGAACAGATGTGAGAACAACTGTCAGTTGAGAAAAGTGGGGCTGTTTTGGAATTAGTGGCTTCTCTGACCATGCCCTCACATTTGCTTCTTATTAGATCCGTGGGGGATGCCTGCATGCTGATCATTTCTCATTGTTGTTTCCTTTAATTCTGTACTCTGTGAGATGCTGAGGAAAAGCACCCCTTCCCCTCATTTCCTGTTCTGCCTGAAGCCCACTGCTCATAACTATTCAGGGACTCCAGAAGTCCAACTGTGGTATCTAGCTTCATAGAAAACCCCAGAATTATTCAAGATACAGGGTTTTGTTTGTTTGCTGTTACTTTAACTTCTTTTTCTGGGCACAGATATATTGGCCCTTTTTTTTTTTCAACATGCCCGGAGGCATTATGAAAATACCTTAGGCTGACCTTTCTCTCTTTGGGGGACTATCGGAAATTCCAGTGATCTGTCCTCTAGTTTCTTTATCTAAACAGGAATGATAATTTAATTACATTCCTCCCAACTTGATACTAAAAAACATTTTTACAATGGGACTAATTATGAGTAATGGGACTCCTATTAAATTTCTATGAAGGGAGATGTTATGTAAAAATCGAATGTTTCCAAAACAAAACTTTGGTTCAAAGTAAAATCAAGCTGAATTCTGGAATGTTATAGGAAGATGCCAATATCTTACTTCATTTCTTATATTTTATTTGAAAGAGAGAGAGAATAGTACTGCTCAGCTCTGGCTTATGGTGGGTCTGGAGAGTGATCCTGGGACCTCAAAGCCTCAGGCATGAGAGTCTTTTTGCATAACTATTATGCTGTTTCCCTACCCAACATATTTCTTACCATCTTTTCTCACTTCTATTCTTTTACCTTTCTTCCTTGTTATTTAAAATTCCTCAGCCTGTAAGGCAGATGAAAATAAACTGTTCAACACTGCATTCAATGAAGTTAATTTACTTCTAGAAATTTGTGTTGGACTTCTGTGGATTGATATATTCATTATTTTATCTCTTCTCTGATGAGTCATAACCCTTTGGGATTCAGAGAGGCAACAGATACATTTTTTTTTTTTTACTTCCATTTTCTTTGAATAAAAGGTTTCCTTGGTTTCATTCAGTGTTCTCAAAATTGTCTTAGTTTCTAACATGGGATCCCTCTCTCCTCAAAAGCCTAAATCTATTATACACAAGATTCAAGATATTTTGGGGTGAGCTTATACTAGAGAAGAGTCTGTTGTTGTTGATGGTGACTTGGGCAGTATTATCAAAGACAATGGAAAGGGTGAAGAGAGCAGAGGACTGCCAGTCAGGATCTCTGTTCCAATCCTAACCTCATCACTTACAAAGTATTTGGATCTGGACAATTCCTCTACCTCATTTCATTCACCTGTAGAATGTAAATCATAGTACTAAACCTTGCAGGATGGTTTTGAGGATAAAGTGGGGAAACTGACATAGTACCGAATTGGAATAACTACTTAATAAATTATATTTCTAACATTAGCGGAACTGATAAAATTAGTTCATAGTTACACCACTTCCTGCTAAAACACTCACAAGCAGAAAGTAATTACATGACTCCTTGAATCTATTAAGACATCAAGTTCAACATTACAGCTTAATGATCTCTCATCACTCCAGAGATATGCCTAGGTTAGGATATCACTATATCAATATATCCTATCCTAGGTCTATCCAAGAAGGATGACAGAGGTCCTAGTGGAGGTTGTATTGATTTTCACTGTTTTCTTTAGTAGTTGTATTCTCCTATAAATGATATTCTGTAGAATTTAAGGTATATGATTCTGACATATTTTTACCTTTAGCTGAATTTATAGGGATAAGGTCTGAAATTTTCTTATCAAACATCTGAGGACCTGGAGGAAATATCATAATAGTATGCAAAAGATTATCATGCCTGAGGCTCTAAGGTCACAGGATGAATCCTCAGCCCCACCATAAACCAGAGGTGAGCAGAGCTCTGGTGTCCTGGTCTCTCTCTCTCTCTCTACCTCTCTTTCTCTCCCTCCGCAACTCTCCCTCATTATAATAAAATAACATCTGAGGATTTTAATCTCTTTCATTTGCAGCGGCATTTTCTTCCTTTTGTGGAAATTTATCATTCTGAAGGTTACTGCACCTTTCTTCTTATGCTTCCCTTCTTTACATAGGCAGTGTTTGCATCCCCCCACCACCAGATAGTGCATGATTCGTTTTATGAGCCTTTTCTTTTTGCCAATCTTTTTTTTCTTTCCTATGGAACAATTTTATTTCTAGTCTTAGAAACATCTTAGGTATAATATAGGAGAGTCACAAAAATCAAGTTATTTTCCACTGTCTCCTATTTTATCGATGAAGTATTATAAAACACACAGCATTCCTCCATTTACTATATCTGCTTATCAATTCTCAGTACAATGAAAATACAATGAGTTTTGCTAAAAAAAGTTGTCTATAATAGATAACTGCTATAAAATAATTGTCATTTATGTATTAATTTTAACACCTAAAAGTTTGATTCCTAAATATAAAGTAAGTCCTGGAAACCATTTAATACATTTTTTCCCTAACATTTCATTCATTTCCAGTATTTCCTAGGTGAATTTGTTTCTATTTCCTAATTCCTAGAATATCATTTCTCTTTTTTTAATCAAGTTTAGAACTATATTCATATCAGTTCTTGCCTTGAATACATTCCAGTGGAAATCACAACTATTGTTTCTGTTTTAATGCTGACACCCCATACCATATTCTGTCTCCTGAAAATACATGCCTCCCAGAAGTCCATTTCACATAACAAAGGATTTTGTCTTCTAGAAATACTTACCCATGCAAACTCAAAATATGCAAATATTAAAGGGATAGGTATAAGAAACTTCATGCTGGAGAAATTAGTATCTAGACATGGGGTCAGACTGAAAGAAAAGCAATGCCCTTTAAGAGGGATAAAGAATAAATAGGAAAGCTATCAGGGGAGGGGATGGGATACAGAGTTCTCGTGGTAGGAACTTGTTGGGCATTACACCAGCTCCCCTGCTTCGCTGACGCTGAGGTCTTGCAGTGAAGCAAGTCTGCAGTGGTCTATCTTTCTCTCCCCCCCTCTGTCTTCCCCTACTCTCTCAATTTCTCTCTGTCCTATTCAGCAACAATAGCAGCAATGGCAACAATAAAAATAAGAAGGGCAACAACAAGGGCAACAAAAATGAGAAAAATGGCCTCCAGGAGCAGTGGATTCATAGTGCAGGCAATGAGCCCCAGCAATAACCCTGGAGGCAAAAATAAATAAATAAGTACAATTAAAAAAAAGAAAGAGATAGTGCATGAAAAGGAATGACACCATCATACTGAAGCTTGCCCCAGGTTGCTGGGGGTCAGCTGGTACCTGGCTTGTGCAAATATTTAAAGAAAGAATGAATAAAAATACTATTCAGGTGATCTATCTTGCCAGCCCTGGAGTCTAATACTTTTAAGATTATATGTGCTTCAGGGTACACTGGTGAGGTCCTCTGTCTACGGAAGTCAGGTAGGCATCATAGTAGCATCTGCAGCATGGTAGTTGCAAAAGCATTATACAGAAGCCAGACCTCCCACCTTCTGCTCCTCATAATGATCCTGGGTCCATACTCCCATAGGGTTAAAGAATAGGAAAGCTATCAGGGGAGGGGATGGGATATGGAGTTCTGGTGGTGGGAATTGTGTGGAGTTGTACCCCTCTTTCCTATGGACTTGTCAGTGTTTCCATTTTATAAATAAGTAAGATATAAAGCAGAACAAATTGTTTAATAGTCAGGAACCTGGACTCCCACCTCCCCAGAGCTCTGCCCTACTAAGGAAAGACAGAAACAGACTGGGGATATGGATTGATCTGCCAACACCCATGTTCAGGGGCGATGCAATTACAGAAGCCAGACGTCCCACCTTCAGCACCCCATAATGACCCTGGGTCCATACTCCCAGAGGGATAGAGAATAGGAAACCTTTCAAGGGAGGGGATGGGATACAAAACTTTGGTGGTGGAATTGTACCCCTCTTATCCTGTGGTCTTGTCAGTATTTTTTATTTTATAAATAAATAAATAATAATAATAACAAAAGGTTATTTGGGAAATATCATTAGGGAAAATCATGATTCTTTTTGCTAGAATAGTTACCTACTGACTTCTACTATATGAATGACGATCTTACACATTCTTGTTTAAAGTGGAAGCAGAGCTCCTTTCCATTTTCACGGAGCTTAAAATCTTGCTAAAGACATAAAACAGAATCAGATAAGAAATTCCATGTGATGGGAATCATGCAGTCACCAGTCACTTATTGACGAGTTCAGAGGAGGCAGCGCTTTGTCAGCTATCACACTGGACACCCAGTTCAACCGACCACTTCTCACAGTCTAATAGGAAATAGTTTAAAAACATGTAGTAATAACAAGATGGGCTGTGGTAAATTATCAATTTATGGGTGGGGGTAGATAGCATAAAGGTTATGCAAAGAGACTCTCATGCCTGAGGCTTTGAAGTCCCAGGTTCAATCCCCCATACCACCATATGCCAGAGCTGAGCGGTGCTCTTTGATATGTTAAGTCTTTGATAGTTGACTCTCAAAAGCCTAGACCAGGGAGAACAGAAGCAACCGGTGACACCGCTATATACAAGATGCTGGGTATTATACAGCAAACCCTAACAAAGGGACTTTTCAAAGTTAACCCAATTATCAAATAATGTGATGATAACAATAACTATCCATTATCTTCTTGAACCCTAACACAGCAGGAACCTCACATTTCCACTATAGAGCCTATATTTTCCCCAGTCCTGGAACCTTAGGGTGGGGCCCAGTTTCCTGCATGCTTCTCTCAGTTCATATCAAATAATATTGCATCCACCGATCGCAACCTAATCAACACAACGAATGCCACCCCAGCATGCTTCATTTTAGACTGTGTCCAGAGACTTCAGGTGTGGAATGACAACCCTTCAGCTTCATTACTCGGGTGAGACCTTTCCTTTCATAGCATTCTCTAATTCCATTCCAGGTGTTCCACTCCCCAATAAAGTCCAGGTGTTCCACTCCCCAATAAACCTAGATGTAGACCAGGTCCCCTGAGGTAGAGCATATATTCACACGTGTCCATAAACCAGGGAAAAATATATACCTGAAAGCAAAAATACACAAAAGTCTTGCAGAGAGTACCCCCCCCCCAACACTTCATCTTCATTATTTCAGCCTTTAGGTCCATGATTGTTCAACAATTTGTTTGGCTTTGTATGTTAGGTCTCTTTTCAGCTACCAGGTTCAGGATGCCAGCATGATGCCGACCAAACTTCCCTGTACTGACGACCCCACCAATGTGTCCTGGAGCTCTGCTTCCCCAGAGACCTACCCTACTAGGGAAAGAGAGAGGCAGACTGGGAGTATGGATCGACCTGTCAACACCCATGTTCAGCGGGGAAGCAATTGCAGAAGCCAGACCTTCCACCTTCTGCAACCCACAACGACCCTGGGTCCATACTCCCAGAGGGATAGAGAATGGGAAAGCTATCAGGGGAGGGGGTGGGTTATGGAGATTGGGTGGTGGGAACTGTATGGAGTAGTACCCATCCTATCCTATGGTTTTGTTAATGTCTCCTTTCTTAAATAAATAATAAAGAAAGAAAGAAAAGAAAAAGAAAAAAATCAGTTTACATTATAATTCCAAGAGCAATCACTACACAAATAATGAAAAACATAACTAAAAAGATAGCAGAAAAGTAACACTTCAGATAAATACAGAAGAAAATTTTAGTAAAACAATATTCCACGAATTGTTTGGGCTATAACTACATTGCTACTTATTCCTTACCTATTAAATCCAAAAATTAACTGTACATTTTTTTTTTTTCCAAATTTAATCCCCAGAAAAGAAGCGGGCTCTAGAAGCAATTAAAAATGCAGTCACACTGTTAAGGAAGAAGTGAAATGATCGAAATGACCACATATGCATATGCAGATAAGCAGTGGAAAAAATGGTCAGAGAAATGTGTCACATTCAACACTCTCGAGGATTCTGAATGCCAATCTAAGAAGAATGGACTCGATTTTGCAGGCAAAGATGAATAAGGAAAAGTCCCTGAAAGCCCCTCATTTTCTGGCCTCTTTAAATGTAACAATAGACATAAGATCAGTTTTATGGGATAGGTCTTCCATTACAAAGCCCTTTTCAGCTTTTATAGGACTGTTTGCTTCAATAAGATCCCATTTCCCTTGTTTATGTTTCTCTCTAGGTTTTTACAGTCTCCTTTTGTTCGGATGTAAGAAATGATGGCTCTCCCTCCAGGAATGTGAAACTACAACAGTTCCTGCAAGATAAATGAAAATCTAGATCATGTGGAAACTGACGAATGCCAAACAACAGACTTTTAACCATGCTTATTGACGCGACTTGCCCTACTTCAGTGCACAATTACATACCATCCTTTCAAGCTCTTCAAAATTCCGGGCTTGCCAAATGCTAATTAACTGCTCCGATAGTGAGAAATATGGCAACATCAGGCTGGTTTCTGAATGACTGTAAGGTATTTAATTTCAACGGAAGGAGGATTAAAACAAAGCAGTGAGCAAGACAAGTGGCAGATAGAAAATGCTCCCATTCCTATTCAGTTTCAAAGGAACTCGGGGAATTCCTATTAGAATCAATGTTTTTGTGATCCGGGAGGTGGCACAATGGATAAAGCACTGAACTCTCAAGTATGAGGTCCTGAGTTCGACCCCGGGAAGCACATGTACCAGTGTGGTGTCTGGTTCTTTCTCTCCTCCTATAATTCTCACTAGTAAATAAGTAAATAAAAAAAAATTTTTTAAAAGAAGAATCAGTGTTTTCAAGCACAAGGCATTCTTTCATCGTGGATAGCAGTTTCAGAGGCAGCGGCGATGAGTTTACTTTGGTACAGGTTCTCATCCTGGCTTTTCCTCTTGACTGTCTTCCCTGTATTTCTGAGCACTGGGCAGAATTGGAAGGGGGATACCCATGCTTAGCATCATGGTGAGAACAGAACATGCACAGCTGGGTCAGGCAGCCGCTGCATCCTAAGTAATCTGAGGAATAAATAGGTACCCTCATCATCAACTTGCGACTATTTTCAGTCACATTGTACTCCTTCACCAAAACTTTAATGCCCTCTCTGATAAATAATAGTATAGATGGGACTTTTCCTAGTCCTTTATAGAGAAATTTAGATAGTTTTTTTTTTTTTTTTTGGCTCTTTTCAGTTTATTGTTAGATCTCCTGGCTACTTTATCTCTGCATTATTCCATGCCCCAAACTACATTTACTTTTTAAACACTGGAGAAGAGGGCTGGTGGAATACCTGACCACCTAAACGGCTCAGAGGAGAGTACTGGAACTGTTCTTTCTGGCTGTTTATATGAAAACGATGACCTGGAGTGTTGAAGCCCTGGGGAAGATGACGACAACAACAACAACAAAAAACTTGGAGAAGAAACTTTTTTTTTTTTGAGATACAATTATCTCTCATGTGTTATTTCACTTCATTCAATTCTGTTTCATTGAAATGTGTTATTTCCTCTCATTCTTTTCAGCATGGTTGCCCAGGCAGACTCACTCTTATTTTCAACAGAAACAGAGTGTCAGAAAACTTTAAAATCCTGTATCACTCAAACCCAAGTGGGCTGTCTCTGATGGGTTCCCAACTCACCACACTAAGTAGTTAGCCTTCACCTAACTATTTCAAACTTTTTATAACTTCTTCAGCTCTGGTTTTCTTCGAAATTCTATCCCTGTTTCAATTAGGGTTCCCTGAGGAATTTAAGAATCATTTCCTTCCCATCCAGAGGTTGGTTCTTATCGATTGTTCTTGCCAAGTCCAATAGTTTTAAGGCACCTTCCCAGTTCCAGCTTTTATCGTTGTGCTGTTCACGTTCATGGTTACATGATACTCCACTATGTGACGATCTGGCAGTCACATATTTGTTTGTTTCCACCAGACCTGGGCGCCAGACTATGAACCCGCCTCTCTCAGTGGCTATCCCCCCACCTTTTTATTTTTCCTTTATATTTGTATTTGATAGAACAGAAAGAAATGCAGAGGGGAGAAGGAGAAGGAGAACATGAGGGAAAGACACTCACAGAGTGGCTTCATCATTGGTGAAGTAATCCCTGCTGGGGGGATCTGGATCTGGGCTCAAACCCAAGTAGGCCCTTGTGCATGGTAATGTGTGCACTCCACTGGGTGAGCCATGGCCTGGCCCCTACCCTACAGCATTTCAAAACTAACTCTTCAAATATGCACCATCCTACAGGAGGTAACTGAATGTAAGCATATATGACTTTTAGGATACATACAGAGTTTTTCCTCTTCTAAATAATATCCTGTAACTTTTCATAGCAATTAGCTTTTACAGAACATACAACACATCCTGAGCATATTTAAAAATACAAGAAAAATAAAGATAAACATGATTATTATCAAGACTGAAGAGATGTTAACAGACTGCAATTTTATCCATATCATTTTCTAAGAAATAAAATGTCGGCTATTGCTAAAGTACTACTCCCATCCCTTGCCATCCTCCTATTTATTTATTTACTGCCTTCTTTACAATTACACAATTCATTGCTCCAGGAAGAGGTTTTTGCTGTTGTTGTTTGTTTGTTTTTGGTTTTTGCGTCCGGGGTTATCGCTGAGACTTGGTGCCTGCACTACGAATCCACTGCTCCTGGAGGCTATCTTTTCCCTTTTGTTGCCCTTCTTGTTTATTGTTGTTGTTGGTATTATTGTTGTTATTGCTGTTGCTGTTGTTGGATAGGAGAGAGAGAAATCAAGAGGAGGGAAGACAGAGGGGGGGAAAGAAACACAGACACCTGCAGACCTGCCTCACTGCATGTGAAGTGACTCCCCTGCAGGTGAGGACCCGGGGGCTCGAACTGGGATCCTTATGCTGGTCCTTGTGCTTCATGCCATATGCACTTAACCTGCTGTGCTATCACCCAGACCCCTCTTCTTCTTTTTTTTTTTAACCATAAAATCAGATAAAAAGTCACAGAGAGTGCTGTGGAAACAGCACAATGTTTTTTTAAAAAATATTTTATTTTTTAATTAATGAGAAAGACAGGAAAGAGAGAAAGAGTCAGACATCACTCTGTACATTTGCTCCCAGGGATTGAACTCAGGTCCTCATGCTTGACAGTCCAACACTTTATCCACTGTGCCACCTCCCAGACCATGAGACAGCATATTGTTTAGGTAAAAAAAAAAAAAATCGTGCCTGAGGTATTAAGGGCCCAGGATCAATCCCCAGCACTACCATAAACCAGAGCTGAGCAGTGCTCTGGTCTCTCTCTCTATATCTCTGTAAATTTCACTCTGCATCTCTCATTGAAAGAAAGAAAGAAAGAAAGAAAATATAGACATATTATTATTATTATTTTTAAAGAAAGTGATAGGGAGAAAGAATAAGAGACACCATAGTTGCACTCCACTCTTCATGGAACTCCTGTTTGGTGCCAGACACACTGTTTCCATGGCGTGTCAAGTGCTCAACATCAGCTCTAAGGCATAGAAACGTGTGCAGTCTGTGGGGTTGACTATCTTCCAGTCTTCTACCCCCACCTTCACAGAAGTATATCCACTTCTGATTCTGAAATGGATCATCTATTTGCATGTCTTTAATATTTTATAATATAAATAAAATTCATCCATAGCGATAGGTTTGTGAATTATAGAGATTGATATCTTTGGAATGAAAGAGCACATATATTCCTTAGATATTTTATTCTCACTTTTATGGGTGTCTGTCTATCCTAGGGAGATTAGAGGAGCCCCAGGATTTTTATCGAGTCACTGCTTACATGTAAGAAATAGCTGCTAATTGCTCCTCTGTTGGGCCATGTTTGCTTAACTGTGATTTATTTAATTGAATGCTATCCCTGCTATCAAGCAGTGAAATATATCAACAAGATGTACACATATTTGTGGGGCCTAAGCATTTTTAAATGCATTTAGGCAAGGAGAGCGATGAATACAGAATGCATTTTTGTACGATTCGGTTAATGCTTGCTTCATAAAGCCTATACCTTGATCATCTAAAATATTGAATGATATACTACATAAAAACCCATACTGTTGTCTCGGATTTAAAAAAATGTTCTGCAGAATCGTATTTATCTCTTTGTCTACTCCAACTTCAGCTTAGATGTCGAATCCTGCAAAGCAGTTACAAGAAAGACAGAGGATTTAGATATTAAGTTAAGTCAATGTGTTTGCAAACTCCTATTCAGTCCCTACTACTGGCTGTACTAAAAGTCTCAGGATAAAAGATGTCTATATGTCATTCTTAAGAAAATTGTGCTCATTTATTAATATTTGTGTATGGTAATCATGAAATTTGTAGAACATGTTGGAGAGGTTTAAAAAATCCTCTTAAGGGCTGGGGAAATAGCATAATGGTTCTGCAAAAGACTCATGTCTGAGGCTCCAAGGTCCTAGGTTTAACCCTGGCGCTACCATAAACCAGAGCTGAGCAGTGTGCTGGTCTTTATCTCTGTATCTTTCTTATTAAATAAATAAATAAATAAATAAATAAATAAACTTACTCTCTTCCTTATCAAGTTAGTTCTGAAAAGGCATTAGATAACACATTTGTATGCAGACCAGAAATTCCAAATTGTCAGTTCTAACTACTGTCGTATTTGAACTGCCATATATAAATGGCAATAAATTACTTTCAATATTGCCACCATCAATAAAATAGGGATCCAATCATAAAATAATATTCCTCAGAATTTCAGCAAAGCATAGGACTCATAATGTAGTGATACCTTAAATATGCTAATAAGTTATTTAGTAAAATCTCTGTTAATGAAAATGAAGCTGAACTGGGAGAGTTGCAAAGCATGCTGGGAGCTGGAATTTTTCTGATTTATTTATTTATTTATTTTGCTGCAGCTGAACCTGGAAAGGAAGTAAAATGTGAACCAACAGTAGGTACTGAGCTATCCAATTTTTTTCTAGTTAGGTGAGTCAGCAATTCTCTGAACTGGTAGACTATGTTAGATTGATCTGTTGTAAGCTTTTATTGAACACTATAAAAGTTCTTTGTGAGCTTATCAAAATGCTATACAATCACTTCTCAATTATATAACTAAGGTTCATTTCTCCTGCCTGAAAATGTAAGGGATGAAAGGTATTGTGCCTATATTGTCTGTTAGATATCCCCAGCACTAAGTACAATTCTTTAAATACATTTACCACCAGAGTTAGAAAGATAATGAAGAAGCACGAGGAGAAAGTGTGTGTGTGTGTGTGTGTGTGTGTGTGTATGTGTGTGTGTGTGTGAGAGAGAGAGAGAGAGAGGAGAGACACCACAGCACCAGAGATACCTCTGTTTCCATGACTTCCTATACGCTGCCTGGGCTAGAGCTGGTCACTCCATAACACTGCAGGCATTCAACCAGGGGAGCGACCTCTCTGGTAACATTTAAAAACTCTGCAGTCAATTTATATTATTGTATTGGAGCCAGCGCAGTGTGATTCTCACTTGCTAGAGTACACATATCACTTACTAAATATGAGGACCCGGATTCAAGATCTCAATCTCAACTTGCAGGGGGGAAGCTTTATTAGTGGAGAAGCAGTGCTGCAGGTATCTCTCATTATCTGTCTCCTCCCCTTCTCTCTTCCTCTCTATATCTCTGTTTCTAACCCTATTTCAAAAAGAAATAAAGGGGAAAATGTCCCCTAGTAATTGGTATCCCCAGATATAACCCTTGTGAAAAATATTTAAAAAGGAAAGAAAAGAAAAAAGAAATCATTGCATCAAACATATTTCATCTCTTCACATATTTATTTAAAATCAAAACACTTTGCACGGCAAAATATATAATCTTTGAGCATCAGTTATATATAACTTTGAGCATCAGTTGATATAAAGTCAATGAAAGAAAATTAAAACATACAGCCTACCTTAGCAGTCTTGAAGACAGACTGAAATGATGCTCATTACCTACTTCAAAGCCTTGTAAAGTCTTAACAGTAAGAATAATAGTTCATGAAATAGGCAATGATTTACTATAGTTTCCATATTGACTTGAGTTAAATTTGTGGGAGAAAAAAAAATAGACGTATGCACCAGGTACCTAAGGTATATTAATGACAGATTTGTAAGATTTGTAGTGGTCTACTGAGATTCAGTGTTTGTACCTTCATTTCTGTAAGATGGTTCATCATATCTATTGTTTTGTTTTGTTGTTGTTTGTTTGTTTTGATGAAAAGTCCATGGCTAGGAATCATACAAGATTTTGTTTCCTTGAGATATATATGCTCTATATGTTTTGACACAGTCTCTAAGCAGTAACAGATATAATATGAAGAAAATGCAAACTATCTCTGACCTGTATGGGTCCACAGCTAGGGAGTGGGACTGTAAGAGTCAACTGTCTACACTAAAGTAAAAAAAAAAAAAAAAAAAAAGGAAGTACAAAGAAGGTTCTGAAGTAGGAATGGTTACGTATCTTTTAGAAACAAAAGTGAGTGAACATCAGATGCTGGTCACATTGTAGACCTGGAAATCAGAGAGGTCAGCTAAAGAGAGAGGTCAGAGCTAGGCCATGTGGGGTTTTGTAGGCTATGGTTAGGGGTTAAATTTGTATAGAAGCTCCATGGCAAGTCATTTGAAGAAGTAAGTAGGCAAAAAGCATGCCTCGAATCCATTTAAAATGAGGTGACTCCACAGTAGAGTTCACAGGAGACCTCAGGTTTGATTAATGGAGACACACAATAAGAAAGACTACCAGAAACAAGAAAACAGATAGAGGGATCAGCAAAATAAACTAAATTGGATAGTGCAATACTTTGCCATGTGCAACACCCAGGCTCGAGTCCAGCCCCCACCACATTGAAGGGAACTTCAGTGTTGTGGCTTCTTTCATTCTCTCCCTCTGCTTATCTCTCTGTCTCTGTAGAAAGAGAGAGAGAGAGAAAAGGAAGGAAGGGAGGAAGGAAGGAAGGAGGGAGGCAGAGAAGGAGTGAAAGATGGTAGACAGACAGGGTGAAAGAAAAAATGTGATAAACAGAACATGATGGCAGAGTTTTGTTGTGGTTTCTCTCACATACACACACATTAGATATATTTTAAATGATGTTATCAAGGTTCTCTAAACTAGTGTTGAATGTGATACTAGTTGTAATATGGTTTTAAGTATAATACCCGTGTAAGGATAACAACTAGGTGTAGGACAAGAAATAGGGGTTTCAGATTCATCTCTCACACCCTCATTTAATCTAACTCATAGCAGTTCAAGAATAACCACTTACTAAATGAGCAAGTGACTGAATTCCTCACAGACAGAAGAAAAATCTATTCAGAAAAGTGAAAAACATAATGAAACAATCTCACTATGTATTAGTCTGCGAAGACAGGAAAAAGAGATTCATTGTTGAAGATGTAATTAGTTTTTGACATCTTCTTTAAAAGTTTATTTTGTAGTGGTCGTTGTCTTAACATTATTGTTTTATTTAAGTATTTTCTTGCTAATTAGCATGCATTTATGTAGCTTGGATAATTAGGTAGAATCACATCAATTTGGAGAGGTGAAATTCTAGTGATTATGTTTTTCCAACTTGCAATTAGAGTATAAATATGATTGTGGTATATTACTTACATAGCGTAAGATAATGGCAACTTAATGATGTTACAAACTGGGGAGTCCGGCGATAGCGCAGCAGGTTAAGTGCACGTGGCACAACGCGCAAGGACTGGCTTAAGAATCCTGGTTCGCAAAGTGCAGGGACGTGCGTAAGGATCCCGGTTCGAACCCCCGGCTCCCCACCTGCAGAGGAGTCGCTTCACAGGCGGTGAAGCAGGTCTGCAGGTGTCTGTCCTTCGCTTTCCCTCCTTGTCTTCCCCTCTTCTCTCCATTTCTTTATCATATCTAACAACAACGACATCAATAACAACAACAATAATAACTATAACAACAATAAAACGACAAGGGCAACAAAAGGGGAAATAAATATTAAAAAATTTTAAAAAAGAAAGTTGTTATAAACTTTGAAGTCTCCAACGGTATCCATTCAGGATACTTAACTCCATCTAGACTATACAAATGTTTGGGTTTGAATATTATAACAAAGAATATTTCAGAAAAAGAAAGATATAAATTGACAACATCTCATTTTATAGATGGAAATGTTATATCTGCCTTTAAAATATTCCCTAAGTATACATAATGCCATTTAGTACTCTGCATTAGAAAATAGAAATTGAAGAATCCATTCAATCTTTTTTTAAAATGTTCCCTTCTTATTTTTATTTATTTAAAAATTTATTATCTTTATTTATTTGATAGAGATGACCAGAAATTGAGAGGGGAGGGGGAGACTGAAGAGGAGAGAGATAGAGAGACGCAGCACCGCTTTACCACTCAGAAAGCTTTCCCCCTGCAGATGGGAACTAGGGGCTTGAACCCGGGCCCTTTCATGTTGTAAAATATGCACTCAGCCAGGTGTGCCACCACCCAGGCCCTATCCATTTCATCTTCACATATAAATTCCCAGGTATTTTTACAATAAATTATAAATTAAAACATCAAATAACTCTAAAGTAATTCACAGGTATATCTCTGTTTGGAGGTGAGACTAGTTAAATTCCATATGTAGGCATGTGAAATATCATGGACATAAACAAAGATATCACATTTGACCCTTTTCAGAATCAGCACTGAATAACTAGAAAGTACAGGTTGACATTAAATGACTATTCTTATTTCCAAAAAGAAAAATAATTGAAAGCCCACCATAAATAGGTTGACTTTAAAAATATTACATGAATCATATCATAAGAAATTTTCGCTTATTTCCTTCTATGTGATTCCAAATACACAGACATGGATATCCTATGAAGATTATACATTAATAATTATTTGATAAGGTATGCTACATATAATCAGAAGTAATTCAATTGCATTCATGATCTAAAAGAGTATCTAGATGCATTAGCTTTTTGAACTTTAAGTTCAGAATAGAATAAATCTTCACATTGTACACAGGTTCTTGGGTACTGTTGCTTTAAGAGCACAGGTATATAAGGTAAGCATATCACAGGGCTCGCTGTGTTACAACATTGATGAGAAAAAAAAAAAATCCAAAAGAAAGTTGAAAGGAACAATGCAATTTGATGGCCCACTGTACTTTCAAATGCTTTCCTCACATTTTACAACTTTAATAGAATATTCTAAGCATGCTGAGCAGATTACAACCATGGTACAGACACAAATGGATGATTATGGCTGAACAAGACACAAGCCTTTCTTTCCCTTCATACCTACACCAGCTGCATAGAGCAAACTCATACACTCAGAACCCCACTGACAGCCAAGAACAGGTTTCTCTAATCCAAGACTTGAAACATAGATATTTTATTTATTTATTTCTGAGAGAGAGAGACAGAGAGAGAGAGAGAAGGAGGAAGAGGAGGAGAAGGAAGAGGAGGAGGAGAAGGAAGAGGAGGAGGAGAAGGGAGAGGAGGAGAAGGAAAAGGAGGAGGAGAAGGGAGAGGAGGAGAAGGAAAAGGAGGAGGAGAAGGGAGAGGAGGAGGAGGAGGAAGAGGAGGAAGAGGAGGAGGAGGAGGAGCTCTTATTTCTCCTGAACACTCTGGTATGCAGTACTGGGGATCAATTCAGGAACTCATGCTTGCAAGTGTAGCACTCTTGCAAGCACTCCAGTGCACAGTCTCCTGCATTGACTGAATGAGGGGGGTCTTAAGGATGAGATCGATGTAGAGCCAAGGCATGAAGGATAACAAGAAAGCAAGATGATATCCATGGGATGCTGTACTTTATTTATTTACTTATTTATTTATAAAAAGGAAACACTGACAAAACCATAGGATAAGAGGAGTACAACTCCACACAGTTCCCACCAACAGATCTCTGTATCCCATCAACTCCCCGGTTAGCTTTCCTATTCTTTATCTCTCTGGGAGTATGGACCCAGGGTCATTGTGGGGTGCAGAAGGTGGAAGGTCTGGCTTCTGTAATTGCTTCCCCGCTGAACATGGGCTGTGACAGGTCGATCCAGACTCCCAGACTACCTCTCTCTTTCCCTAGTGGGTAAGGCATCTGGGGAATCAGAGCTCTAGGAAACTTTGGTGGGGTTGTCTGTCCAGGGAAGTCTGGGTAGCATCATGCTAGCATCTAGAACCTGGTGGCTGAAAAGAGAGTTAACATATAAAGCCAAACAAGTTGTTGACCAATCATGAACCTAAAGGCTGGAGTAGAGCAGGTGAAGAGATGGGGTGGGGGGGTCTTTGTTGATAGCTAGTAGGCATAGTTTAGTTATATTCCAAAGGGTAAACACAGCAATTTTCATTTATTTATGTTTTAGATAAGTTTTATTTGAGATGACTATATTTCTTTTTTTAAAAGATAGTCAATCAATTTTCCCTCTCATATTAATTAGTGATTTATATGACTGCAGATTAATAGGAGTGTACATAAACACCATTCCCACCAACAAAAGACTGTGTTCCTCCCACCCCCAAGCCCCATGAAGGTGAACATTCACCCTCATCCTCCACCCAGGGTTTTTGGTGCTCTACTCCAAATTCAGTCAACTCCTGCTTTGAATTTCCCTTGCTGTTATTCTTTCTCAACTTCTGTTTATGAGTGGGATCATCCCATATTCGTCTTTATCTTTCTGACTTAGCTCACTTAACATATGACTATATTTCTATGGAAAGGTCGCAAAGATAGTATAGACATTTCCTACATTTTGCTGGTCAAATTCATCCATTGCTAACACCTTATAGTTATGTTAACTACCACAGTACATTTGCCCAAGAAGCCAAAATTGGTTTACTTGGCTTTCATCAATGTATATTTTCTGGTTCTACAAGATATATTTTTGTGTTCATATATAAATACATACATACATACATGCACACAAAGTTACACATAATACAACAGGAAAAGAAGAGGTTCTATGGAGAACAGGAAGTTATCAGTGCTAATGATTCTGTTTTAGGAAGAAGAATTAGCTGACCACAAAGAGTTAAACAGCTTTCCACACTTGGACATAGTTTTCATCTTACTGAGTTAGGGAAACACTCTATCCAGTAACTTCTTTCTATAGCCTATGATATATTTTTGGTATAAGAAATTGTAGTCAAAGTGCCTAACTTTAAATAACAAATTAGCACATCACATACCCCTGGCAAATGTTAGAATATGTTTTCTTGCTTCCATAACAGGATGTCAAAAGCACTGAGTAACAATGCCATTATGTAGAATAGAATACGTATTTTATGTTCCTGCTAAGTAGTAGTCCATTGCAAGATAAATTATATTGATTTTTATTATTTTCCAAGGTACTATCAAAGCTAATTGCTAATAATCTGTGTACTATGCATAAAATAGACTCAAGATTTGTTGGATTCTGTTGAACTCAATTCTTTTTTTTTAATTGGGGGATTATTGATTTACAGCAAATACAACTGTTGGTACATGTGTAAAAGTTCTCAATTTTTGGCAAAACACTCTCACCCCCGGCCTAGGTCCTCTTCCATCATCAGACACCAGAACCTGAAACCCAAAGCCCAACTTCTACTTTGTGTTTTCCCCTTCCTGTTTTTATTTCTTAAATTCTGTGTCCATGAGTGAGATTATCCTATATCCTTCTTTCTCTTTCAGGCTAATGTCACTTAAGATTGTTCTTTCAAACTAAACTAAGTCCTAATGGACCAAACTTACTTTCATTACACTTTTTTTTTTTACTGTTGATTTTTCTACTTACTTAGACAAATTGATGAGTTATGAATGAGTTTGTAATTTATAGTAAAATCTTCATACCTCCCTGTAAGAAACTCAAAATATTAAAGGATACGTGGAAAAGTGACAAAACACAACTTAATTACAAGTTGAATATGAGAACTGCTATAATATTTGATTCCCCAAAACTCAGTGGGAACTTTGAGAACACAAGTCGCTCGAAGGAAGTAGTCTATAGTTGAAATAAGCAAAGAGGACTGAAGGGAAGACTGAAATGTTCTGGAACTCAGTTATATGAGAGAATATCAGTGTAAAAAGGGAAAAAAAGATGGTATGTTGGGAATAGGTGACTTGTCAGAGCTAATAAAGTGGAAGGTGGGGCCACATGGCTTGATTAGGAGACATCATGTTAGCATAAGACAATGACAACATGAGAATTGAAGCAAGAATGTAAGGTAAGGTGATTTAGGTAAACCTCTGGTAGAAACACACTTTTGTTCTCTTGGCTCTTGACTCTCCACTCCTACTACCCCTCCTCCAGGAATCTGTGTGTCTTGTAAGCTGATACATGGAGGACTGACTGATATCAGAAAGTAGTTCATGTCATGTAGCAGCATCTTGGGTTTGAGGACAAGCCATTACTGAGGTTTTCATAAATTAACAAAACTGCTAAATTTATTTGGTTTTGTTTAATATTTTATTATTGATTTAATAAAGATCGACAAGATCATAGGATAAGAGGGGTACAAGTCCACAAAATTGCCACTCCCCAAGTTCTGTATCCCATCCTCTTCAATAGAATCTTTCCTATTCTTCATCCCTCTGTGAGAATGAACCCAGGGTCATTATGGGGTGCAGAAGGTAGAAGGTCTGGCTTCTACAACTGCTTCTCTGCTGGACATGAGTGTCTGCAGGTCGATTCATACTCCCAGCCTGTTCCTATCTTTCCCAAGTGGAGCAGGGCACTGTGGTGGTGAGGTTCCAGAGTATTGCTCATTGTAAACACCACAAAACACCAAAGAGGACTGTATTTATCTATAATAATGTGAGCAAGATTCTGAGTGCTACCATATGGAGGACATGTGCTCTCTGAGAAGGCTCTATCTCAAACGAATGGACAGTGCTTTATAATCATGAGAAAGAGCTTTCATCTGACAGATGAATATTGTTTTTTAAAAACACATAACTGAAAAAAAACCTTGTGTCTCTGTTGTGATAGCGACTGTCATCTCCAAAGCTTCACTACTCTGAGTTGACTCTTTTCAGATAAAGACAGAGTCTGAGGGAGACAGAGGGAAAGACCAAAGCACCACTGAGTTTGTTAAAAACAACAGAGTTATCTTCTTTGCCTTTTCATGGATGGAACTTGAAGAATTCATGTTAAGTAAGATAAGTTCATAAGAGAAAGATGACTACTGGATAATCTCACTAGTAAGAGAATTTAAGAATCAAGGGGGGAAAAAGTGCAAACACGAGGTAAAACTTGGACTGTGTGTGGAGTATTTCACCAAAGTATCTCTGGGGGGTATGAAAGGTTTAGGAATGGGCAGAGAGGTGTTAAGGTCCCAGTGTAAATTAAAGGGAAAGGACCTGAGGTGAAGGTGACAATGTTTTGCAGACATCTGTCATGGGGGAGATTCAAGAAACTGTACCCAGGTGTCAACAAATATATTGTAAACCAACAGACCCCCCCAATGATATAATACGGGAAAAAAAAGTCAAAGAAAAGAAGCCACAGTACTAAACCTTCCTCAATGTGATGGGAGCCAGACTAGAGCATGGCAAAGCAACACACTGTCTTATTTATTTATTTCAAACCAAAATAACCAAGAAGCCATACTTTCTTCTTACACTATACAATGGCAGCTGATTTGGAGTCTGGAACTAACTTACCAAAATCATTATTCACATTATCAAAAGGAGGAACAGAAGACCTACTAACCATTTCAGAAATTATATCCCACTTTTATTCCAATAGTAGAAATGTTTTAATGTTTTTGCATTATCACCTCTTTTATTCCATTTTTTTTGCAAATATGAATCCATTTAACATGGTCATTCACAAAAATTCCCTCTATAATTTTTCTTACTCCTTAGTTTCATGAAATAAGAAATATGAAAGATTGCACTGGGAGTAAGTATTATCTTTAGACATTGCTCTTTCAGAATAAACACTCTTAAGTAAATGGATGAAGAACACAGAGAGATTAATTAGGAAAGAGAAAGATTTGCCAGTTCTTAAGCAGATCATGATATGCTTTGCATTTTATATGGTGCTGCTGTTAATTTTGTTTCATGTAAAACTAGAGCATTTTAGAATCATACACAACTGTTCACCTACAGAATTAGTTCACTGAGAAAAGTGAACTGGTCCACTAACCCTTCTGGAACTTACCTATAAACACAATCAAAACAAGAGAGACAGGAAATCTGTACTTAATCAATAGTAAGTCGATTACAGTGCAGTGGCTTAGGTAATTTTGGCTTCATGCCTATTTTATTCATTTGAAAAAGACTTAAAAACTCTCTGAATAAAAACTGAGCATAAGAGGTGATAACTTTCATGCTAAGAAAAAAAAATGCAATTTATATGACAGAACCAAATACTTGAGTTAATAGATTATGGAAGGCAGTTATGCTCACCACTATACCACCAAGATCAAGTAATTGATCATGAATGGCAACTACAATTTGAATTAGTGGGGAAACATGCTTAAGTCATACTCTACTCAGTATTTTTATCAATGATTATCTATCTAGAAAAAAACAAATCACAGAGGTCAGATGGTGGCACCCCTGGTTAAGCACTGGTATTCCCACTTAGACATGATGGACCTAGACCTCTACCAAATCCCTCTCCCCACTGTCGCTGGTCATATCCGTCAGGAACAATATGGTGGGCCCTCTTCTGGGCCTCTACAGAACCTTGTCCTCAATGTAGGTCAGCATTGGTGGAGACTGCCCCATTCTCCAAAGGGAGATTGGGTCGGCATACTCTGCCACTTGAGGAAGACCAGTCCTGCAGTGAGTGCAGTCTAGAATGTCCCAGCTAGACTACAGATTGCGAGCTCAGATGCAGAGGTTACACAGGCTCCTGTACTGAATATGGGCCCCAGGTCAAGTTGATGGGGTTTATAGCTAACAATATTTGTATGCTTTTCCCACAATTTAGAGCGACTCTCTTCCTTGATCCAGCTTTCTAGTTCTATTTCCAGTTCTGACACCATCTCCCCAGATAGCACCTTTGGTCCACCTGCGTGTTAGCTTTCAGGAGCAGGCAAAAATTAATAGTCTTGGGCCCCTTGGAATATACCTAAAATAGACATACTAGCTTTTTCCAAAATGGAGCCCCAAATCTCATTGGCTATAGTCTTACCTTTAGATTCCTGATTATTATTAAACGACCTGTTCTGCTTTATATTTTAATGCTTTTTCAGCCACCATGTTGCAGAAGACACCATGCCACCAACTTGACTTCACTGGATGGATGACCCATCAACGTGCTTTGGAACCCCACCTCTCCAGACCCCTGCACCTCTAGGGAAAGATAGAAATGAGCTGGGAGTATGGATCTATCTGCCATGCTATGTTCAGCAGAGAAGCAATTATAGAAGCCAGACTTTCCACTTCTGCACCCCATAATGATCCATACTCCCAGAGGGATAAATAATAGGAAAGCTTCCAATAGAAAGTATGGGATATGGAACTCTGGTGGTGAGAATTGTGTGGAATTGTACCCCTCTTATCTTACTTAACCTACAGTCTTATTGATCATTATTAAATCAATAATAAATTAATAAATAAATAGTACAAAGACCCAGTTTCAAGCTCGGCAGTCTCCACCTGCAGGAGAAAATCTTCAGAAGTGGTGAAGCAGGGCTGCATGTGTCTGTCTCTCTGTCACTCTCCCTGTCTATCCTCCTTCTCAGAAACTTCTCTCTGTGTCTCACTAATAATAATAATTAAAATTTTTAAAAAAAGAGTCAAAAATGAAAAAATATCGATTTCTAGCTGAAACTAGGAAGTATCTAGAGAAGAAAAATAAGACCTACAAACCCAAGTGGATTTCATAATGTATTCAATTATTGGAAGTTACATCGTCATGTATCTCAATAAAGCTGATTCTTTAAAAAAAATATCAGTAAACACCTTACCTACAAAAACCATCCTATAATAGTGGTTGGGAAGTACTTCAATCAGCGTGTCCTCAAGAAGTAGAAAGAATATTCTTTACCAGCTACTATCTCATTTCTGAACACTGTCAGAGGTTGATATTTTGTATAGTAGCTTTCTCTTCTCATGTGTGAACACTCTAATTTTTTTTTTAAATCTGAATCCAAATAGTTGAAATATAACTTCCTGTCCCACCTCTGCTGAGACAGTTCTGTTTTCATTAAAAGTTCCAATTACGCTATTCCCATGTAGAATTTCTCAACTTTTCATTATTTTATTTTTATTCATTTACACATTTTATTTATTTAATAAATATTAATTTAGGATCATCAGTGGGGATATACCAATGGGTATAATGACACAATATCTGCACTCCTGGAGTTTAAAATCTAAACAGAGCAAATTATTTAGATAAGAAAATTTAAAATGTGATGAATTATACAAAGAGGAGCACTGTATTCTGATTAGGACACTATTCCATTCTTGAGAGGTAGTACTTAGAACTGTATAACTCAGAAGTTACTTTTAATGAAGGGTACATTTAGATGATTTAATACCATTACGTAATCTATGATTTCTTTAAATTGGTCAGGTTGAAGGAACTCAGAAATCACACTGAAGAATGGAAAAATACTTTTCTAAGCTTTAGGTCAAACAAAAAACTGTTTAATAACTCACAGCAAGTGTCTCCTGTATCCATGCCATGCTGCCCAGGGCCATACTTAAAACTATTCTGAGGAAAAATTGCAAAAGAAATCATTTGGGTTCAATTACTGCCCAGTTGAATGACAAGCATGCACATCAGGAACAAGGTCCCCATGTACAGAAGGGATTAGCCCATGTTTATGTCTTAAGATTCACTGTATATTAAAGAATTGTCAAAATGAAATTCCTAAATTAAATAACTTGCTGCTAAGAAGAGAGCAAGTACCATGAAATATTACTTTAAAGAGGTCACACAGGCTCCTAAGCTGAATATGGGCCCCAGGTCAGATCAAACCGATGGGGTTTACAGTCATCAATATTTATACACCTTTCCCATTTTAAGGAGCTACTCTCTTCCCTGATCCAGGTTACTGGTCCTTTTTCCAGCCATGACATCATCTCCCCAGACAATAACTTGGGTTCACCTGCATATCAGATGTCAGGCTCAGAAAAAAAAAAAAAAAAAACACTAGTATAGTCATGGGCCCTTTGGAATATAACTAACATAGGGCTACTATCTATAAAACAGAGAAAATGGAGACCCCCCCCCCACTTCTTCATATGAACTATTCCAGCCTTTAGGTTCAGGATTAGTCAACAATTTGTTTGGCTCTATATGTTAACTCTTCTCTCAGCCACCAGGTTCCAGATTCTACCATGATGCCAACCGGACTTCCCTGGGCTGACTACTCTACCAATGTGTACTGGAGACCTGCTTCCCCAGAGCCCTTCCCCACCAGAGAAAGAGAGAGAGTCTGGGAGTATGGATCCAGTTGCCAATGCCCAGGGAAGCAATTATAGAAGCCAGACTTTCCACCTTTTGCACACCAGATTGACCTGGGGTCCATACACCCAGAGGGTTAAAGAATAGGAAAGCTATCAGGGGAGGGGATGGGATATGGAGTTCTGGTAATGAGAACTGTGTGGAGTCATACCCCTCTTATCCTATGGTTTTTGTCAGTGTTTCCATTTTTTTTTAAATATTTATTTATTCCCTTTTGTTGCCCTTGCTTTTTTTTTTTTTATTGTTGTAGTCATTATTGTTGTTGTCATTGTTGGCTAGGACAGACAGAAATCGAGAGAGGAGGGGAAGACAGAGAGGGGGAGAGAAAAAGAGACACCTGCAGACCTGCTTCACCGCTTGTGAAGCGACTCCCCTGCAGGTGGGGAACCAGGGGCTTGAACCGGGATCCTTCTGCTGGTCCGTGCACTTTGCGCTGCCACCAGCGCTTAACCCGCTGTGCTACCGCCAGACTCCCCAGTGTTTCCTTTTTACAAACAAAAATTATTTAAAAAATAAATTACTTTATAGTTCAAAAGATTGTTTCAGACTCCCTAGGGTATTCTACAGAATTTCCTTTAACTTTCTTTCAACTTCATCCTGACCAGACATTGATCTCAACTTTCATTATTTTGCTGGTTACATTTTAATGAGTGGAACATGAGGTAGTGTCCTAACACTCAACTACTAATTGAGGTTTCTTGGTAATCAAAGCAAGAAAGACATACAGGTAGTGTTATCTTATGTAGTTGTATAATCTGTAACATGGCCCCTTTCAGATTTTTTATTTATTCTTTATGATGTCAGGTCCCCTAAGTATAGAAAATAAACCCTTTGGGTATTATGGGAAGAGTCTAAATGTTGAACATTGCATTTTAAGTTTCAAGAATATTATGAGATGAAGAATTTTAAATATTCCATTGCTACAATTTGAAAATATTCATTTCTAATACTGTCCAAAATATTCCAGTGGTGTGTTTTAGCATAGTTCTTCCCAACAGCCACTGACTAAACTGCAAGGATTTAAATTGCTCACATGGTGCTTATTATCACTTTGTATTTTCTGGGTGAGTTGTTGTCCATCTAGCTAAATTATCTGTTATTTAAAATGTTCTGAGAGTAATGAACTTGCATGAAGAGCAAATGACACTATGTTGGAATTTCATAGTGCATCATTTTGACATTTATTTGAACTTCGTTTTGCAAATTCAAAAATTACCCATGTTTTGCTTAGCCTAAAGTGTTCTCACCCTTCTTTGTAAACTAACAGACAGTGGCCCAGTGGCCCAAAGATAATTTGGAAAACTAACAACTTTGGATAAAGGGCTGATGTCTAAGATTCTGGGTCTGAAATGGCACATATCTATGTATGTATGCATCATCTACAGTGCTCACGATGACACTGGTGAAGAAATACAGATAACTGGCAGTTTTAAAAAATACTACTTAAAGGAGCCGTGTGAAGGAGCACCTGGTTGACCGCACCTGTTACAATGTGCAAGGATCTAGGTTTGAGCCCCTGGTCTCCCTCTGGAGGGGGAAAAATTCATGAGCAGTGAAGCAGGGATGCAAATGTTTATTTTTCTCACTCTCCCTAATTTCCCTTTCCTGTTGGGAAACATTCATACCAGATATAGCCAAAGCAGTATCTGAAAGACTATTTCCAGTGAGCTATCTGAATATTCCTCAAGCACAGTGATGTTAAAAGGCCACAGACTCAGGGTGGCAAAAGCTCCTAGGTGTTAATTTTCTTAACTACTGAGACAGAAAATTATCTGTAGCTACTGATAAACAGAACTCATTTACATGCTGAGTTTAACCTACTGTCTTTAGATTCCATTACCATCACACCTTATGTTTTAAGTGTCTTTATAATTTACTCCATTGTGTTTTCTCCTTATTTTCCAGACCTACCACTATGTATCTAAAATTGCTGATGTTTTTGTAAACTCTGCTTCTAAAAGGTCCCTGGATCTGAAGGTAGGGCCTTTTTGCTGACATGCTCTCACTTCTTTTTTTTTTTTTTTCCTCCAGGGTTACTGCTGGGGCTCGGTGCCTGTACCATGAATCCACCGCTCCTGGAGGCCATTTCCCCCCCTCTGTTGCCCTTGTTGTTGTAGCCTCGTTGCGGTTATTATTACTGCCATTGTTGATGTTGTTCGTTGCTGGATAGGACAGAGAGAAATGGAGAGAGGAGGGGAAGACAGAGACGGGGAGAGAACGACAGACATCTGCAGACCTGCTTCACTGCCTGTGAAGCGACTCCCCTGCAGGTGGGGAGCCGGGGGCTCGAACCGGTATCCTTACACTGGTCCTTGCGCTTTGTGCCACATGCGCTTAACTCACTGCGCCACCACCCGACCCCCATGCTCTCACTTCTTTAATGGTGCACATCAGTGAAAGGACACCTCTAGGATCTCTGTAAAGACTTAGAACTCTCTAGTCTATCCTAGGAATCTTTTAGGTATCCTATATCTCTGACTCTGGCAATGAGACACCCTCCCTCTCAATTTCTTTCAGTCTCTATCGAATACATAAATATTTTAAAAATACTACTAAAATAATTGTTTTCTTCTTAGAGAAACATTATTTATATTACTTGGAAAAGTTATTGTAAATATAAATTTGCCTTATGAATGCACTTCTGAGAATTTCAGGTCAATTTTTATGGAGGTTGGTAGGTATGGGTCTGTGTACCTATGTGACTATGTATCTATCTTTCTAATCTGTAAATATATCATCATGTATGGTACATGTTTGGGTTAATCATCTAAATAGTTACTAATTGGGGGAAATTCACTGAATCTCATCAGATAGCTTTCTTGATATGCACATTAGAATGACCCTTGAGATCATTTTTAAGGGACGAGAGGAAATTCAGGAGTAAAGTTAATTTTCAGTCAATGATATTTTATAAGTCAATGCTGCTTAAAAACTCCTGCAACCATGGTCAAGAATAAGAGATACTTCATGTCCAAACAAGTGAAATACAAGCAAAATTAAGGAAAAAGATAATATTCTATTTTCAAAACTGATGTCAAAATATAATTTCACAGGTCAGCAAAACAAACAAACTAGATAACATGCCTGTTAAGTCAGTACATATAGCCCAGGTTCTAGCCCAGACCCCTTGGGAGGAAGCTTTGTTACCATGGTGTCTTCCCCCCTATCCTGTTTGAAAAAGGCAGCTGAGATCAGTGAAATTCCAGTGACGTAGAAAAAAAAAATATATATATATATATCTGTATCAAATCAAATTTACACTGCAGAAATGCCATCTATAAGAACATTTTAAAAAAATTTTATAGTTATTTAGTAATTAAAAAATTATTAGTTATTTAGTAACTCAAGATTTCAGGGGTATAGTTTCACACTACATTCACCACCAATGTTCTCTTTCCCCATCATCCAATAGTCAACATAGTTCTCTCATTGCCTGAGGGACACTTTGTCTGCTTTTTTTATCTTCATGTTTGCATGCTTTAATGATCTATATTTCACATGTAAGTGAAACAACCCTAGAGCTAGTGGTCTTTCATCTCTTACTTCACTAGTCACAATTCCTTCTAGGCCCAACCATTCATTTTCTGAAGGATTCAACACTGAGTTTCTTTAATCTCAGAGTAGTATTACATTAAATTTAGATCTCATAGCTTCTTTTTAAAAGGTCATGTGTTTGGTATTTAAGCAGTGTAAAGTTGGCAAGTTCTATTTCAACATCTATCACAGTTGCATTCTTCCTAACAGCTAAGATATAGAAGTACTGTAAATGTTCATTTATGGACAACTGAATAAAGAAGTTATATGGACTTTGAAAGAGCCACTATGTCTTGCATCTACCTCCTCATCTATAATATTGATTATTTCGGTTTTACTCCTCATTTAAACATGCCGGTAGTGATATACTTTCTTTTCTAATTTTTTTATTATCTCTATTTATTTATTGGATAGAGACAGCCAGAAATTGAGAAGAGGGAGACAGAGAGGGCGAGAGATAGAGAGACACTGCTGCCCTGCTTCATCACTTGTGAGGCTTTCCCTCTACAGGTGGGGACTGGGGGACTTGAACCTGAGTCATTGTGCATCATAATATGTGCACTCAACCACCCAGCCTCCGTAATATACTTTCAAAGTACCTCAACCCAAAAAGACTATATATAGTCTTGCATTTTCACTACTTAAGCAACAGACTGAAATTTTTTCTGCAGTGATCAAGTTCTAGATTTTCAGACCCTGAACTGTAGTGTAGGGGCATAAGAACTAATCATAAGAAATTAAGAACATATCAGAAATTAAGAACATATCAGAAGAAATTAAGAATAAGACTTTGAAGTCAGACTACTTGGGCTATCATCTGCAGATAAATCTGTTTGAAATAGGTAGGCTAAGGCTATTTGATCTTTCTGAACCCAAACTCCTCATCTGTACAGTCTCAATAATAGCAGCTGTGAAGGTGGAGAGGTGGGTAAGGTGCTGGACTATCAAATGTACGGTCCTGAATTCAAGTCCAGGCATCTCATGTTAGAGTGATGCTCTTTCCCTCTTCCCCCACCTCATTAGTTAAAAAATAATTGTAAGGTATGAGCAATGACAGCATCCTCTCACAGGATTGTTTCAAAGGTTAAATGAGTCAGTCATTAGTTAAAGTACTTAATGCATCTTCTGGCTCATATCAAGCATCTTTGTGCATACTAATCATTTCTATTATACTGATTAAGTGACATTAGATTTTAGGGAACAGACATGAGGCAATGTTGGCTGTGTAGAACATTGTGCAGATACAATATTTGTTGGAAGCCAAGTTCCAGCTTTGGTTCGTTTAATTCTTCTGGGACAGAAGAAGTCATACTTTGGCCTTTCTACTTTTTCACTTTTTCTATGTACAGACATCAAGTTCCATTTGCAGTCTGTACTCAGCTATTAAAAATGATGAAGTCACCTTATTCACCTCATCTTGGATGTAATCTGAAAGAATGTTAAGCAAGATAAATCAGAAAAAATAAGGATGAATATGGGATGATCTCACTCATGAACAAGCTTAAGAAACAAGTGCAGAAAGAGGAAACAGGAAGTAAAACTTGGGTTGGTGGTGCAAAGGATTCTGGGGAAGAAAGGCAAAAAGGGAATTTGGGAGACAGATGGCTTTCAGGTCCCAGTACAGGATGACAGACCTACTTTGTGAATAAGAGTGTTTTGCAGACACCTGTCTTGGTTAGATGAGAAATTGTACCTATATGCCAACAACTGCACTGTAAGCCATTAATCTCCCAATAAAAACATAGAAATCGGCTGGGAGTATGAATCAACCGACCTGCCATTGCCCATGTCCAGTGAAGAAGCAATTACAGAAGCCAGACCTTCCACCTCATATAATCCTGTGTCCACGATCCCAGAGGGATAAAGGATAGAATAGCTTCCAATTGGAGGGAGATGGGATGTGGAACTCTGGTGGTGGTGGGAACTGTGTGGAATTGTAGCCCTCTTATCCAATGGACTTGTCGATCATTATTAAACCAATAAAACAACAACAGAAGAAACAAAACTATATATACATGAATATGTTTTTGAAATAGTACATATATCAAGGAAAATGAAAAATAAGCATCTGACTACTTGGAATATACACAATTGGGATTTAGGTTAATTCATTTAAGTTCATTCTCTCTCTTCAAACAAATCAAAATCACCATACCTTGCACCAAAGTGTCATCCTTCTCTGCCCATAATGTCGATCGTCTGGATCTATAGTCAACTTCAATTTTTTTAATCATTAAGGTTTCTCATTATTCATAAATTAGTAAGGTATGCTAAAGTCGAGGTCTAAAGAAGTTATTTAGAGACTAAAAAGTAACCAACCAGTCACTCACATATGATATAATTTTCCTAACCTTCTCAAAGTTACAGATGACAGTATACAAACACTAAATCTCCTCAGAAATCTGAAGACAAAGAATATTCAAATGAAAATGTATTATTTTGCTTCTCTCTGAGGCTCTGATCTTAGATCATGTAAATAGACATTTATCTTTTTACTCAGCCTCACCTCAGTGAAAGATACATATCATCCACTATTGTATAGCAAATTCTTTTAGGACTGGTTGTCATGCGGCAACTTTCTTTGTGTACTGTTTCATGTGGCTTATTAACTTTCAATAAATACAAATTTGTTTTTTTTCCCCCCTGGGAACTCAATAAAACATTAACTCATCATGGTGTAAAGGGAGGAGGTAGGTGGCCCCAGGGGCTTATTCTATTTTTAAAGCATAAATCTATCTTGCAGTACTTTAATACTTAAAACTCAGTAACTCTGAATACATAGTCTATCTCTATCAATCATGCATACCTGACCCAAAGACAAAAGAAAGCAAACAGAAAAAGAAGATCAAGTGCAATTTATTGTTGGTTTTATGAAGATCTCAATGAAATCTATTCTAACAGAGTAGCTGCTGGAGCAATATGTGACATAAATGGACAAATCTGTCCTAAAAGCCCCCAGCATAGGACCATGTATGTGAAATCGATAATTCTGACAATCTTGAGTGCTTCATGGGTTCTAAATATTTGATGTCTTTCCTATTTGTTAATGTTTCCAGTCAAATACAGACTAGAATGAGAAACAGCAGGCTGGCAGTCAAGAAGTCAGACACATTTACTAGACTATAAGGGCAGAGTTCTCTTGGGTTCTAAATGTAGGTTTGTCTCACTGACCTACAATCTCAGGAAATATTATTTATCAACAGAACAATGTGTAAGCATGGAAAATTAGATGAAATGGTTGATCAGACAGAGTTTAAGCACTGATTCTAAAAACTAGTTTTCACTTGACACCAAACTTCATTTCATTTCATTTACATTTAATTTCTAATACCTGATTCTCCTTCATCATCATCATCATCATCATCATCATCATTATCATTTGCCAGAGAACCTCTCAGCTATAGCTTAACTGTGGTACCAGGGACTGAGCCTGCTTTAAAAACCTTTTGCATAACCATTATACTAACTTCCCAACCAGACCCCAAGGTTTTTTTTTAATGATTTTTAATACTCCTGCTAATTTTTATGTGTTCAGAATACTTTTTCAAAGCTCTCATATTTCACATAATAATCATTTGCTTTATAAAGGACAGATATATATATATATATATATATAAATCAGCATACTGAAAAAAGACAAGATGATCTTTTTTAGAAATCCTAAGACAACATGTTCTCCTGTAGTAGACACTAGATAAAGACAATATAACTCCAAGTAGGTGTTGTATCTTCATTGGCAATAGCACCAAGAACAAAAAAAAAAAAAGCAAATAAATAAATAAAACAAAGAAACAAAAAATGAAAGCTGACAAAATTGACTACAGTGAAGTTTGAAGATTTCCTGTGTATTTAAAATCTTTAGTCATATACCTTAAAATCCTCAAAATTGATTAGGGTTTAAGTTAACATTCTTTTCTTTACATAAAACGAAAGTCTCTAAAATCCTTTTGACAAAAGGCTTCTATATCTTCTATCATTGACTTGCAGAGTTATCTCTTCTGCTGACTACTTAGCTCATTATTATTATTATTTTCCAATGTGCTTATTTTAAAAGTACCCTTGAGGGGGCTGAGTGACAGTGTGCCCCGTTGAGAGCACAAGTTACTATGCCCAAGGACCCCAGTCCCCGCCATGATCAGTAAAGCAAGGCTTCAGATGTTTATCGTTCTCTGTCCCTTTCTATCTCCACTTCCCCTCTCAATTCCATTCTGTCCTATCACATCAAATAGAAAGAAAAAAAAAAGGGGGGGGGGGGTTCAAGAATGACTGCTGGGAGTGGTGTATTTGTAGCACCAGCACCAAGCCCCTAGCAATAAAATTGGTAGAAATAAATACTGATGATGATGATGATGATAATGTAAAAAAGTTACTTTGAAAATGTCTGTGATATTAATAGAATATCCAAGTAACAAAATTTTATCTACTCTACAATCTCAGTTGTTTGGAAATGTAAGTACAGAAATATTTTTCCTATACCAGGTTCTTTTTCTTTCCTTTATATAATTTTTTTGTTTGTCATCAGAGTTATCTGGGGCTGGGCGCATGCACTATGTATGAATCCAGTGCTCCCAGGGCCATTTTTTCCCATTTGTTGCCCTTGTTGTTATTGTTGATGGATAGGACAGAGAGAAATGAAGAGAGGAGGAGAGAAAGACAGTCACCTGCAGACCTGCTTCACCACCTGTAAAGCGACCCCCCCCCCCCCCCCCCCCCCCGCATGTGGGGAGCCAGGGGCTGGAATTGGAATCCTTAAACCGGTCCTTGGTCTTTGGCGCTTTGCGCACTTGCGCTTAACCCGCTGCTGTGGTACCGCCTGATCCCTCTTTTATATATTTTCTGCATTTGTTAAAACTTATAAATAGATCGGTGAGTCTAGAGAGCTGACTCAGCATCTGGGTGCCTGCCTTGCATATATAATTTCCTGCGTTTGATCCCCAGCACTACATAAAAACAAGAAGACAAAAACAAAAAGAACATCACAAATAGAAGAGTTGCGCTCTGGTCTCAGCCTCTCTCATTTTCAATTACAATGTACTGCAATTATTTTTATAATTCCAAAAGTAAACATTATTAAAGACCCTTAATTTTCTAAAAACTGGAACTAAACATTTTTTCATAACATCAGTAATCTTTTCATGGGCTTCCCAACCTGACCTGAGGTGACAAAAAATTCTGTATAGATGGTATCCTGCTTGTGAGAATTCTGATATATGGCCCTGGAAAAATATGAATGGTTTTGCTTAATGGGACTTTCTCTTGATTCTACTGGAGGTTCTACATTTCTAAAACCTAAAATTAAGATAAATTTTCAAACACATCTTTGCATTTTGAATGAGCCATTGTGACTTCATAATAAAGTGAAAAAAAAAAAGAGTAAATTTCCTCATGAAGCTGAAATACTAAATATGATGTGATCTAAGGCCATCAACTGTTCAGGTCTGACCTTGCAGCAAATTTTGTTTTACGATGATGAAAATAGAGCCTAATAAAGAAGATACCAACAGTTATTCTTTCTTAGAGTTGCGACAAGTTCTATTTCCAGGAAGAACCACTTAGGTCATTATCACTGACAGTCCTTACAATTTTGAAAATGCTGTCATTGAAAACTGCCTGGATATTTACTTATATGAGACTAATGTAAGAAGGATGACCTAACATTACAATTTCTAGATGGTAGTTAGTGTTCAGTGAGGTAAAGTCACCTACCCAGCTGATAATTGGTAAAACTCAAATTAAACAAGCAGCTGAGTACTACCATAATAACGACCCCTTTACCCCCACCCCCGTTTACCTTGCTGCCTCCAGACTTTGAGGGAAAAAAAATGAAAAACATTTTTAAAGTTAAAAAAATTGTTTTTTTTATCTAAACAGATAGCATGAGTTAGAACAAAGAGCATCATTTCTGGGCTTAAAAATAATAACCTTGAACTTAATCTTTCAACTTTCTGTGTCAGTCTCTCATTTACAAAATGGAAATAATCACATATAACTTCACAAAATTCTATTATATATGGACCCAATGAACATATAGCTTTTATATTTGACCTTTCAAAATAAGGTCTGGTAGCTCAGTGAAAGTAAGTTTTAAAGAAGCTTTACTTTTAGATGCCTTTTAAATTTAAAAATAATAGTTTTATTTTACATGTCACTGTAAGCTACAGATCAGAGTTATTCACTGCTTTTCAATGAAGAAAGGGACCGCATGTGCTGGTTTGCCTGTGCCATTCCTGGCTTACGCTTTTTTCCTTTCAGTAAACATTAATACTTTTTCTTTATTTTTTTTTCAGCAGGGTTATTACTGTGGCTTGGTGCTGGCACTATGAATCCACTGCTCCAACCAGCCATTTGCTTCTTTTCTTGCTTTAGATGACCAGTCTATGACATAGACAGAACATTTACACCATAACTGAAAATACTCTCTTTCCCAACAATGCCATGGGTGATATGAAAAATGGCAATTAAGGGTTAGGGTTGTAAAGAAGGGCATACAGTAGAAGGTGTCAGAATACATACATATCCTTTTTAGGGAGATCTACATATTGATATATTTAAGATATTTGTATAGAAAAATGAAGAAAGTCAACCTAATTAACTGATAAATCCTTAGAATGAATTAATACTGGACATTTGTTAGATATGACATAGACTTTCAGATATTTATCTAAAACAAAAATAACCAAATAGAAAATAAGATATTATTCAAACGAGCAAAAAGATAGCAAAATAATTAGGAATTATTACACTTATTGTAAAAAAAAAAAGAGTGAGTAGGGTAATATAGAGTGGGTTTTCTTTTTATTTCAAAACCTGATAAACTCTAATGAAAAAACTTTGTAAAGTATTAGCAAACGAAGCCTTAGAAATGGAGGGAGATACATGGCACTGCCACACATGCTCTACACTGAGGGTGATCTTGGGGTGATCAAATTTCTAAAAGTCTTGGCAACTTTACCATCAACCAAGATATTTGTAACAGAAGTTTTGTGAAAAAAATTCCAAACCATGCACTTTAAAAACTTTTGCAATAGCTATGAAACTGATTTGTCTGCCTCTGGCATTCCACACCAGATTAATCTTTCTGGAACACTGCATGTCAGGAGAATAAAAATGTCTGAGAGTAAAGTTCTTTTATTGCCATCTGTATTTCACAGTCCTTAGCTCTCCCTTGATGAAAACACACACACACACACATACACACGGGGGGGAATAAGAGGAGACAGTACAGTCTCTAGGGAGTTATTGAAAGAAAATAAGATTTATATAGAGAACGTGTACAAATATGTATGTTTATATGCTCAAAGGAGAATGCCATATAGACTATACATAAATATATAGACTTATCATATAAAACAAAATTGTATAGCTGAGCATGTTTGTAGGTTGCACGGACACCAGCAGTAGTGAAAGTCTGTAAATAAAGCAAACACAGTGATAATGAAAGACGATGGAAAAAGGTTAGATGAAGAGCAGATGACCCAAGATAGGGACATGGAAAATTGACTGCTAAAAACTGAATGAAAAGGACACAGTTGTCAATATTGGCTAAACTTGTCTTCCCCATAGCTACTGACTAAAATGCAGTTTTGTCAGCGGCAAATCTTGTGTGACTTCTGACCAGCTTTCTTCCTCAGTGAAGGTTGGACAAGGACCTTTTGACTGACAATTTCTGAAGAAGGTAAAAAGCAGTGACATAATTCACACTTTCAATACATTTTTTATTTGGGTTGGATTTTGCTCGAGTATTTATCCTCTGGGTCTTTTTAGTGCTCTATGTGGAAGGTAAATAAGACTAGGACAAATCAATACTAGAGATAATGACATTTTCCTTATTCAAGATCTTTCCTGACCTTATGCATAAATAAGTGCATAAAAGGCGCAATGAGACAAAGAAGAGTATTCAACCTTTGTTTCAAAGATGAAGAGAAAATTCAATGTGGATTATGAATACTATCCTGTGGAAATCACCAGCCCAATATAGGCCAAAAAAAAAAAAAGACACCATCATATTTATATTTCCCAATAGGTCAAGTAAAAAAAATCATCAGAATATTAGCTATATCCGTGAAGTTAAGTTAAACATCTCCTCAATACAAGGACATCCTCTTAACAGCAAAAGTAACTGAAATGCTTCTGTGTTGACTGCACCTCAGATTCAGTGGCAGTGACTGTTCTTTGCAAATGAACCGAGGAAACTGTAAAAAGAGAACATCTTTGATAACAACTGCCTGCAAATGTTCAGAACACTCAGTATTTGAATCCACGTGGCTAAGTACAAATGTTAATGACTCTGAGTTTGATTGGATGGAACACTGAGACTGCCAAGTTTGACAGAAGAATGAAAAAGGGCACAATCTGTGCTAGATACATTTTCACTGTGGAGGGATGGTGAAGTGAGGAGACACTTGAAGGAAATCTATTTGTTAGCCAAAATGATACTGGCATTTTTTATTTGCTTTCCTGCTTCCAGGATCAAACACCTTCTAAGTTTAGTCTTTTGAAGAACTGAGAAGCATGGTCTGGCAGAATCAAAATGCCACCAACCAAAGCTTGAGCTGCACTGTAATTGTCCTGGGTGCTTCCTAAAGTGTCACACTTTTCATACCTTCTGTGAGTTGCAAGTTGTACTTAACAAAACCTTCTTTGCTGTGTAAGTAGACTCCTCCTTTGTCCCTGGCATGTCTCTCACCAACTATACAAATGTGGATCAGAAGCAGAATCATTTATATTATTATGTCACACTCTCCTGATTAAAATCTTCCAAGAGGTATCTGGTGACATATGGGCAAAATTTCTCATCCTTCAATAGTTTGTCCTAGGAGGTCTTGCTTGACTGAACCTATTTCTTCAGTCCAAACATGTACCCCACTCACTGTTTCTGCTGTGGTTACAATGGCCTCTTTCATGTCTTGACAACAATGCTGCTGTCACTTATAAGAGTCTGCAACCTTGGGGACTTCAGCCCCTTTGAACAGTGATATTGACATTTTTTTTCTTTTAATTTCTTGCCACCAAGGTTATTTCTGAATCTCTGCTCCTTCAAGATTCTACTGCTTTCAACAGTCTGTTAGGTAAGAGAAAAAGAGACAGAATGGGAAAGATACACACACACAGGAGATACCACAGCACTGTTGCAACTTCTGTGACGCATCCCCAGTGCTGGTGCTCCCATGCAGTGGTGGGGCTCAAACCCGTGTCCACGGGCATAGTGAAGTGAAGGCTTTACTAGATGAACCATCTGGACTGCTGATACTGATGTTTTCCAGTGTCTGTTCCCAAAACTACCCATAAGAGCACCTTTGAAAAAAACCTTTGAAGCGAGGTGAAGTTGTCCTCCCTAAAGTGTATCCCTGTAAACCAAGGTTGTTTCAGATATAAATAAAAATAAGAAATAAAATGAAAAAAGTATCTAGGGGTCAGGGTTCAGCCTGCCCAAACACATATTTTCATGTCTGAAGTCCCACAGATCACAGGTTCAAAGTCAGTGCCATCTATCTATCCTGCAACTGAGTAGTGCTCTGATCCTTAATCCTCTCCTTCTCTCTCTCTCATTTGTTTATAATTATCTTTATTAGCTTATTGGATAGAGACAGCCAGAAATCAAGAGGGAAGAGGACATTGCTGGGGGGGGGCAGAGACAAAGAGACGCCTGTGGCACTGCTTCACCATTCACAAACCTTTCCCCCTACAGGTGGAGTCTGGGGGGGGCTTGAACCCGGATCCTTGCACATTGTAACATGTGCACTCAACCAGATACACCAACACCACCAGCCCAATTTCTCTTCTCTCTCTCTCCCCCCCAATATATATAGCTACCAAAGTTATCACTGACGTCCAGTACCAGCACAATGACTCCACTGAAGCTACCAGCCATTTTCTTTTGATAGAGGTGAGAGAGAAATAGAAATATAGAATTGTGAGTCAGGCAGTAGCACAGTGGGTGAATCGCATGTGGCGCAAAGCACAAGGACCAACGTAAGAATCCCAGTTTGAGCCCCTGGCTCCCCACCTGCAGGGGAGTCACTTCACAGGTGGTGAAGTAGGTCTGCAGATGTCTATCTTTCTCTCCCCCTCTCTGTCTTCCCCTCCTCTCTCTATCTCTGTCTTATCCTACAGCTGTAGGGAAATTGTGATGATGTGGTAAAGCCTGGCAGGGCTTGACCTGAGGGGTGTGTCTGTCCTGTTAGTCTCTCTCTCTACCGAGAGGTTGAGCAAGGGGGACACTGGAATCTCAAAAGGTTGCCTCATCTTATCAGACTCCTGGTCTTACAAAGCACCCTGCATTTTTCTGCCTCTAGGCACCCAGCATTCCTTAAAACATTAAGCTAGCTCCCCTACATTCCTTGATACTATGGCCCACCCTTTTATTATCTACATATCAATCTTCTGCTTTGTCTTACAAATGACTAAAGGTCTCCTTCTTAATTCTCCTCAGGGTATTATTAATCCTACCAGTTAAACCCCTAGCAACAGTTGCGAAAGAAGTCCCTACCTTTTTCACCTTTTTCTGCCCCTTTCCTAACCATGTATGGTATTGCCTAGCCACTTCCATTTCCAACTTGTCTCTTCCCTTTTCCAGCCTGGGGAAGCTTGCTGACAGATGGGAGGCTGACACTGGCCATTGCGGTCTGCACCACATGGCTTAACCAGGTGTGCTACTGCCTGACTCTGGGGTGGTTGGATGAATAAAGAGTTGAATGGCCTCACTGCCAGGAGCTTGGTTCCTGAGTCATCTCTCTTCTCTCTCCCTCTCCCTCTCCCTCTCTTTCTCTCTCGCGCATGCGTGCATGGCTAGCCCGACAAACAACAATGACAACAATAATAACTACAACAATGACAACAAAAGGGAATAGAGAAATAAATATTTTACAAAAGATATTACAGTTATTTCTAGTTTTACAGTTAAGTAAATTATTACTCTAACATTTATTTTTGCTACTATTCACTTCTAAGTTCATATATCCTAGCTGCTACTTGAGATTTCAAACTTCTGTCTTTACTGCTTTCTGTGACCTCTGTTACTCAGAATTTTAGAGGATTTTCTTAGCACAGAAAGACAGGAGAGCATAACCTGCATCCTCTATGGATTATTTTGTCATTGCTAAAAATGATGGAAAAACACTGTCCAATCATGAGTCAGTATTTCATGATGTTCACATTCACAGCTGAAACAGAGATTTGTATATATACAGCATTTAATACTCTGCTATCTGTAAGTTTGGAAAAGCTCACTTTGCAAATCAAGTTTAGCCCTTTGTTAACTGCGAGTAATAATATTTTGTTTCCACTGAGGATGCATGCTATTATCAGTCCTTGATTAAAGTTCAGATAATTTAGTTGTGCCTGTTTTATTATTTCTGTGGCTATTTTGTGTGAGATTACAGAGAATTAATGGTATAGTAGATTTCCTTTTTTAACATCCCTATATCAATAGAAGGTTAATCTGCTTTTTTCCATACTAGTTAATAGTCTTGAAAAATTTATAGCTAATATCAGCAGTTTGTAATCAAACATTTATTGTATTTTTGTTGTTGTTGTTGTTGTTTCTAACTCTTTTTCTTTCTTTCAGAAATGGGGTTTTTCACATCCACAGATCCACTGAGGCAGTTTTTCATTCATATAGACAGAGACAAAGAAAGGGATAGACACCATAATACTGGGGTATCTGATGAAACAGTGCCTTCTCTGTGCAAAGACTCAAACTGGGTCATGTGTGTGGTTAGACTAACATCCTGCCCAGCGAGTTGTCTCTTATTTTTAATTTGTCAAGTCAAATAATTTTTGTTCAATAGCTTATGACATCACCATTATTTCCATAAGGTAAATTCCATATTTTATAGCATTTATATAAAAAGTTCTTTAGGGGGCCAGGCGGTAGTACACTGGGTTAAGAGCACATTGTACAAAGCACAAGGATCCTGGTTCAAGCTCCCAGCTCCCCACCTGTCGAGCTGTCCCTCCACAAGCGATGAAGCAGATCTATAGGTTTCTATTTCTCCCCATCTCTATCTTCCCCTCCTTTCTCAGTTTCTCTCTGTCCTATCAATAAAAAGCGGAAAAGTTGGCCATCAAGAGCAGTAGGTTGGCAGTGCAAGCACCATGCCCCAGTGATAACCCTGGAGGCAATATATATTATTATATATAAATATTAATGTAGCAACATTATTTTAAAGAATTAGTCTACATATGAAACCTCTCAATCAGTGAACAAAACCTAGATTTCTTTAAAAAAAAAAAAAGACTCCCATACCCAGTGCTAATACAGTTGCTTAACTGTGTACTTAACAATTAAATAACAAAAATAAATAAAGATTGGAAGCAATAGTTAAATAAATTTTATACATTTGTTAAATTGGTGCCAGCAGCTGTTTTGTTACTACTTAATCGAACTAGAAGTGATGCAATGGGTTTCTTAGCCTTATTCAAACTTCCCTTGTTCTATATTACTTAAATAAATAAATATCTCTGTGTAGACTCTTCCCAGGCTTATATTTTCAACACTGATATTAATTTCAAAAGGAAGAAAAAAATGCTGTTGGCTTTAATTAGAATACAACTAATACGATTTGGGGTGCAGTGTGAATGAATTCTTTTGAATACATACATTTTTAGTGATTTAATAATGAAATGTAAGACTGTCAGATTCTAGGGCCATAGTTCCATGGCAAATCGACTACTATAGTTCTGCGCTCCCCAACCCCCGACCTGAAAGATAACTACCATTATTTTCACAGTTTCAGAGACAGATTGGCTATGTTTTCCTCCCTTTTATTTACATGTTCATGTCATTCAATGAGTGAAAGAATTTTAAAGATTTATTGGGGGAGGGGATAAAGAGATCAGAGTATCACTTCATCATATGTAATGTCAGAGAGAGAGAATTCTGGACCTTACAGCCAAGGCATATACTCTGTGTGGGGATCAATGGGCCTGAAGAAATGTGAAATGCATAGTGATTTTCTAAATGACAGGTCCAAGAGGCAAAACAATCTCCTATTCTTAGACACTTTATTGCATACTCAGGTTGAGAGATACATAACAGGAGAGAGTATGAAACTTGTAGTCAAAATTCAGTTCACATAGATCTAAACTAAGGAGTACACACAGGAATGTACTCTTTGAAAAAACATTATTATCCTTCAGAGAGACTACTTTCATTGGCATAGCCCTCCAGGAAGATTAAAGACATCATAGAAAAGATAATGTGCAATATTCTAACAGACATCAAATACCATCCTAATGTACAATTTTTGTCACAGATTAACTTGATGCATAAACCCTTAAATCCTATTACTATCCAAGAAGGTTTTCTGGGTCTCAAATCTAAAACATTGTGTGGTCCCCTCTCTCTGCACATAACAGAATCAGCTGGGTGATATGATTGTTTAGTTGTACAAAAAATATTTATTGAAGTTTCTCCAACAGCTGAAAGAGCTCTTAGGCTAATTTTTTTCTTTGGCTATAAAAGCAGTACTCAGCTGAGAAATTATATAAAATAACTTCTACAGAGATTTCTAGTGTCTCATGATGAAGACTTGCAAAGAGTCCTAATAAGTGATCTAATTTTCCTTTGGTACTTTTACATTAAAAACTGTCTTTGTGCATTTCTATGGTGGTTTCACTACAGAAGTTTATTTGTAAGGGACAAGAAAAAAGTGACAATTGGAGAAATGACAAAATTTGAAGCTTTTTGAGAATAATCTGATAATGTCACACATTCAAACTTTTGAGTCTTCATTACTTTTCTATTATTTACTTTTGTATAAATTATTCTCTCATATACTTAAATATCTAAAGGGTCATGGAAAGGGTTAACTACATATCAGCTATAGTTTAATTGACTGGATATAGTTCTCAGAAAAATTAATTAACTTTTTTCTTTTCATATGTCTTTCAATTGTTCTGAGAATAGCTCAAGCCAATAAGCTAAGCATTCTCTAAGGCACTTTTATAGTCCTTGTTACCATCGACTGCTAACAAGACTTAACAGAAAACAAATCACTTTTTTAGGTTACTTGGAAATATAAAAAGACCTTGTTTTTAAAACTACAACAAAATCAATTGCTTTAACAATACTGCTTTTCAGATACAAGCCTTGGCGAAGAACAAACACCAAGATGTTACTTGTTGCATCTTTTGAGAGTTTAATCTATTTGTCAAAAGAATCTTTTACCTAAAATTATGATTGCTTCCCTGCTATTCACCTTTCAGAATTCACAATTCAAAATACAACACTGACTTATTTGGAGGTAATATATCTTAGTAAATTTAGCAGAAATCATTTCAGCAAGAGATGAATTTGCTCTGGCAAATGAAAAAATACAGTTGACAGAAGAAATATCATTAATGTGTCTATTGGACACAAAAATGACAAAACAGGTGTATTTTGGTCACTGTGATCTTTGTTAAATAAGTGCAGTTTGGCAAATGAATTTAAAAATATTTGGTTTTCATATGTTCAAAACATCTACTTTCAAAGAATATAATCTGATTAAGGTCTAGAATTAAAGTAACACAACTGAGAATTAACCTTTGATTTAGACTGTCTTTGGGTATGACATGTGAAAACTCATCTAATAAAAGGAAGAATGGCTTTCAGATAACAATATAAAATGGATAACCATTCCTCCTCCTCCTCCTCCTCTTCTTCTTCGTTCTCCTAATCCTCTATTTTTTTAAGTACCTATACTTATTTTTTAAATGTTTTATTTATTCCATTGGATAGAAACAGAAATTCAGAGAGAGACCATGGAGAGAGAGGGAGAGAGACAGAGAGACACCAAAAGCATTGTTTCAATGTCCATGAAGCTTCCCTGCTCTGTTGCGCAGGGTCAGGGAGGGGACTGTTCATGAACCTGGGTCCTGGCACATAGTAACATATATGCTTTACCAGGTACATCATGCTTATCCCTTATGTTCCTATTGTTCTTAAGCAAACTTTCACCTAAATCAAATTTCTGTGTCATTGTTAGTAATCAGGTTCATGCACCCTGTGTTAATTTTGTATCCTATACCTGGGGTGCTTTTCAACCTTTTTGAGGTCTACAAGAAGCCTACAAATCACTCTACATCTATAAGGGCTTTCATACCTTCTATGATGCTTTTTCTCCATTTGGTGAAGTATTGAAAGTTTAAGTCTATTTCCTCTAGACTTAAAATGACTGTACCACTCCAGAAAGATCTCCTACTTTGTGGTCACTGTTTTCAGGCATACTTATTGCTTATAAGCCAAAGTCAGACCATTACTATATTGCATGTGCTCTCACTGTGTGTGATTGATTTACACTACTCCTACATTTCAAATTTAAGACAGTTTACTTAATCTACTGATCTATTCTGGGAAAATAACTGATCTAAAATACAAAGTTTAAATTTTGACTCCTTTTTCAGAATATAGTTACCAGTAGAGTCATGACATACAAGTTATAAAATACTGCTTATGACAACTACAATGATGGGGATATTAGGGTCTTAGGCTCTGAAGTAGTGTATCAATAAACAAAAGTGGCAGACAGTATTCTATATATATTCTTCTGAGCAATGATGCAACAAATATCACCTCAGATATACAAGCTCTATACACAAAGATAGTCTTTGTGCATCAGGTTTTTTTTTGGGGGGGTTAATAGTTTACAGTCAACACTAATACGTTGTTGGTACACGTGTTTAAATTTCTCAGTTTTTTGCGAAACACTCTTACCTTCAGCCTAGGTCCTCCACCACCATCATGTTCCAGGACCTGAAGCTTCCCCACTGACCCCTAAAGTTCCTTACTTCGGTGCAATATACCAAGTTCTTCTCCGTGAGAAGAAAGAACAGAAGATGAACAGAAACCCTTCTCAACTTCTATCTATAAGTTAGATCATCTCATATTCATACTGATCTTTCTGCCTTATCTCACTTAACAAGATTCCTTCAAGCTCCTATTGTTCTAAAGCAAACTTTCACCTAAATCAAATTTCTGTGTCATTGTTAGTAATCAGGTTCTTGCACCCTACGCTAATTTTTTATCCTATACCTGGGGTCCTTTTCTTCCTTTTCAAGGTCTCCATCAGGATGAGCTGAAGAAGGTCTATTCACCATTATTGATAGCTGAGTGGTATTCTATTGTGTGTATATATACCACGTCTTTCTCAGTTACTCATCTGTTGTTGGAAGCATGGGATGCTTCCAGCTTTCAGCTATTGCAAATTGGGCTGTTTTAAAATGTTTGAGACAGTCAACAATATTTATACACCTTTCTCATATTTGGGAGCTACTCTCTTCCCTGATACAGCTTTCTGGTCCTTTTTCCAGCCATGACATCATTTCCCCAGACAATAACTTGGATCCAGCTGCATATCAGACTGCTGGCACAGGGAAAAATACAAACAAACAAAAAAAGCTAATATAGTCACAGGCCCTTTGTAATAGAACTAAAATAGGCCTATTAGATATCTACAAAATGGAGACCCCCACCCAACTCTTTATCTGTATTATCCCAGCCTTTAGGTTCATGATTAGCTAACAATTTATTTGGCTTTAATGTTAACTTTCTTTTCAGCCACCAGATTCCAGATGCTACTATGATGCCAACCAGACTTCCCTGGACAGACAACCCTACCAATGTATCCTGGAGCCCAACTTCCCCAGAGCCCCACCCCATTAGGGAAGAGAGAGACAGGATGGGAGTATGGATCAACCTGTCAACACCCATATTCAGTGGAGAAGCAGTTCCAGAAGCCAGAACTTACACCTTCTGCATCCCATAATGACCCTGGGTCCATACTCCCAGAGGGATAAAGAATAGGAAAGCTATCAGGGGAGGGGATGAGATGTGGAGTTCTGATGGTGGAAACTGTGTGGAGTTGTACCCCTCTTATCCTATGGTTTTGTCAATGTTTCCTTTTTATAAATAAAAGAGAAAAAGAAAAGCAAATTGTTCTGCTATGAACATAGGTATATACATATCATGTTTGATGGGTGTGTTTCTTTCCTTAGGATATATCCCCAGGAAAGGTATTGAAGGGTCGTAAGGTAGGTCCATTTCTAGCCTTCTAAGAGTTCTCCACAGGGCTATTATAATAGAAACTGCATGGTACTAGAACAAAAATAAACCATGACCAGTAGGACAGAATTGAGAGTTCAGAAATAAGCCTCCATACCTATGACAAGGGAGCCCAAGCTATTAAATGGGGGAAAAGAGAGTCTCTTCAATAAACGGTTTTGAGAAATTTGCGTTGAAATGTTCAGAAGACTGGTAAAGTTTTCTAGTCTTATTTCCAACTCTGACACCATCTCCCCAGACAACACCTCTGGTCCACCTGCATGTTCAACTGTTGTGTCCAGGCAAAAATTAGTAAAGTCATGGACCCCTTGGAATATACATAAAATAGACCTATTTGCTTTTTCCAAAACGGATATCCCAAAACTCATCTGCTATATTCTTGCTTTTAGGTTTCTGACAAGTAAACAATTTGTTCTGCTTTATATCACAATGCTTTATTAGACAATGAGTTGAAGATACTGCCATGATGCCAGTCTGACTTCCTGGACAGAGGACCTCATCAGTGTACCATTGACTCTCACCTCTCCTGAGCCCTGCCCCACTAGGGGAAGTTAGGGACAGGCTGGGATCAACCTACCATCACCCATGTTCATCAGAGAAGCAACTAAAGAAGTCAGACCTTTCGCCTTCTGCACCCCATAATGACTCTGAGTCCATGCTCCCAGAGGTATAAAGAATAGGAAAGCTTTCAAGAGAGGAGATGGGATGTGGAACTCTGGTAGTGGGAATTGTGTGGAACTGTACCCCCCTTATCCTGTGGTCTTGTTGATGTTTTTTATTTTATAAATAAATTAATAAAAAAGAATAAAATTGAACCACTACATTTCACCCGGCACAAAAGTAAACTCTATAGGGCCTGAGGCAGGCACACCTAGTTAAGAGCACACATGTTAAAGTGTGCAAGGACTTGGGTTACAGCTCCTAGTCCCCACCTACAGGAGGAAAGCTTTGCAAGTGGTGAAGCAGTGCTACAGCTCTATCATCTGTCTGTCTGTCTGTCTATCTATCTATCTCCTACCACCCTCTCAATTTCTAGCTGTCTCTATCCAATAACTAAAGATAACTAAAAATGTTAAGTTAAAATAAATAATAATAATATAAGTAAACTTTAAATGGGTCAAGAGCTTGGGTATTAGACCAGAAATTATCAAATACTTAGAGGGAAATATTGCCAGCACTCTTTTCCATCTAAATTTTGTAGACATCTTCAATGTGCATCAGTTTTATTTTTATTTACAGATAATTTTTCTCTTTATGTATGAAAGTATCATTTTATAACTAGTATATAATATATATTTACTCAATTCTATTTATAAAACACTTAAAATATTATCTCTACATCAGATTATATCAAAGTGCACAGAAATGAGAAACTTTGTCATTGTGGTATCTTTCAACTACTCTTCCATCTATTGACAGAAAAATTTTATAGCTATCTAAAGAAGTCTAAAATATTTTGACCTTTTGAAGACCTGAGAATATTTTGTTTCAATGTCAAAAAGACTTTTCAAAATCATAATACATTTGGATTTAATGTGTTAACAATTTTGCATAGAAATAATTTCATTACAGATGACATCAAAAGCTGACACTGGCAACTTCTCTGTATTATAAACTGAGTCAAGTGACTGCATTAACCTGTAAAAGACCTTGATTGACTGCAATACCACCAACGATTTCTGTTATATAACAGGGCTGTGTATTACTTGACACAGTAGTTTCAAGCTTGGGAACGTTATGACTTACAAATGCTTTCTGAGGATCAAATATGACACTTGTCAGTATAAGTATCAGATAGGTTACACATAATATGAGTCAGAGAATATTAGAGCAAAACAAACTACTGAAGGAAGTACTGATTGATACAACAGTTACACTGAGTGTATAGGTTTGCAATTACTTAAACAAAATTGAATTGCTTTACCATACTATGTTTCTTTTTTCTTTTTGCCTCCAGGGTTATAGCTGAGGCTCAGTGTTAGCACTACGAATCCAGTACTCTTGATTGCCATTTTTTCCTCTTTTCCATTTTATTTATTTATTTATTTATTTATTTATTTATTTATATTTTATTAAATAGGAAAGAGAGAAATTGAAAGAGGAGGGGAAGCAGAGAGGGAGAGGGAAAGATAGACATCTGCAGCCCTGCTTCACCACTTGTGAGGCATCCCCACTACAAGTGGGGAACAGGAGCTTGAACAAGGGGCCTTACACGCATCCTTGAGCATGGTGCTATGTATGTTTAAGCAAATGTACCACTCTTAGGCTCCCTGATATGTTTCAAGAGTAAAACTTTTACATCTATATGTGTATATATTTCATTACATCCACCACCAAATTTCTAGTGCTAAAGGTTATTTCTTATGCTTCTGTCTTATCTATGTAATGTGCAGGCTAAGTGACAAAGATAAATAATTTTTTTCTTGCCAGTGTCAGCACATTTGTTAGTATCCTAATTAACACGGAAGTATTTAATTGAATAATCAAAATAAAGTAATAGATAAGTAAAATAGAAAGGGACCCACAAAGAATTTAATTAAAAAACTTTTTAGCTCCACTCCTGTGAAATTTTATACAAGATGTTCTCCTGGGGCTATTTTGTAAATTTGATTAGCTGCATCCCACTCAACCATGGACAAAGATTGTCAGAGAGAAAATTAGCAAATTTTGGAAAACATTACTGGTATGCAGATTCCTCAAGAGCAAAAGTTGAATAGGTAGTGCAGCACTGCAAAAAAAAAAGTGTTTTTAGAAGTTACTATCTAAATGTATAAGCAATTTTACAGTTAAATATGTATCACTGTGACAATAACTGCTAAATCACTGCTCATTTTTCATAAGCATGTCCTAAGTTTCTAGTGACTGTGTCACTAAAGAGGCAGTGAACCCATTTCAAGTTCATGTTCTGAAAGAGGTAGTTTTTAAAAATTACACCTTACTTTATTGGAAACTAGAACTGTTTTTATCAAGATCCACTTGAAAAAGTTAATAAAGACTTCTTACTATACATTCAAGATCAAAATTCCAGATAGACACTTTTTCTTCATGAAATTGAAAACTAGGTGATTAATTCACTGTGTTTAATCAATGATTAAATGTTTAATCAATGATTATCACCATTTCTACCTGAACAAAGCTACCATTTTAGATGCCAAGGACTTAAACAAATTTTTGTCTGATATTTCCAATAAGTGCACTAGAAGAATTCTCATAATATTATAAGTAGGTTTTTGAAGACTGTTGAAGACTTGTGGTGAAATACTTTCTTTTCTGACAATATTCTATTTGTTCATAAAATTCAGATATCTGAGTACCCAAAGTCTTAAGATTGCAGAGTGCAATATAGTAAAATTTTAGAAAATACTGAATAGGTAAAATAGACAAGTACTATGAGACAGAGGATACCAGAATGAACAAATTATTTAAGGAATACTGTGTTTGACACTAACGTCACATTGAATGCTTGAGCTTGTATTTACTTAAATAAAATCATATTGATTTTGTCTCAGTGTGTGAAAAGTTGACCTAGATGAGAAAAACAGTGCATGAAGAAGATCACAACATGAAGCTAGGTGGTGGTGCACCTGGATTAGTGCATGTTACAAAGCACAGGGACCGTGTTTAAGCCCCTAGTCCCCACCTGAAGAAGGAAAGCTTTGCAAATGGTGAAGAAGTACTGCAGGTGCTTCTCTCCCTCTCTGTCACCTACTTATCTTTTATATTCTGGATGTCTCTATCTAATAAATAAAGAAAGATAGTATTTTTAAAAGACAGAAGACCACAACAAAAACCAAAAAAATAAAGTAAAAGTCTATGTTAATTGAAAAATATACTGTTTTAAAACCACGTATTAGCATTTCAACTGTAAATCAATATGAAATGCTATTAGAATTGTACACTTAAATACATATTTCACATTTTATATGTGTATAAATATTATAAATAAAAACATCACTGGTGTTTTCAGAATATATACCAATTTACAATACTGTATGTTTCAGGAGTAACAGCTTCACATCTCCATACTTTTAGGCATCCACCACCAAAGATATAGTGCCATTCACTCTATGAAATTCAGACACATATAGCTCCTCTCCTTTCATTCCTTTTCCCTTTCTATTCTGGCAATAAATCTTAGACTCCATATTTTTTTGGAGTATACAAGGAACCAAGGTTCAAGCTGAGACCCCCACCTACAGTAAGAGAAGCTACGTGAATGGTGAAGTCATGTTCCAGATCTCTGCTTTTCTCTCCCTCTCTATATCCCCAAGCTCCACTATTTCTATCTTTATTACGTAAGAGATAAAACAAGAAGAAGAGAGAGAGAGAGAGAGAGAGAGAGAGAGAGAGAGAGAGAGAGAGGGAGAGAGAATGGAAAGAAGGAGGGGAAGGACAGAAGGAAGGAAGGAAGGAAGGAAGGAAGGAAGGAAGGAAGGAAGGAAGGAAGGAAGGAAGGAAGGAAGGAAAGAACAAAAGTGGCTACTGTGAGCAGTGAATTCTTTGTGCGGATACCAGGTCCCATCAAGAGCCCTGGTGACAAAAATTAATTGAATCAAATTAATGAATAAATATTTCATATTTTCAGACTTAGGACATTTAAAGTGTCCATTACCTGCATATATTTCATACTGATCATATTAGACAGTGAAGAGCTAGACTAATTTTTCCTTTCTTGGCTTATTAAGATGGTGAACAAGATCTTTAAGTAGATAATCTTCTATTTAAAAGTTAAAGTTTAATGCTAGAATGAAATATTGATGAATATTACAAATCTTGGAGAAAGTGGAACTTTCTAAATATAAGGACAATAAAATAAATGTTTGACTTTATAACCTATAAAATTAAAATAATTCAAAAACATAAACTTAAAAATGTGCTAGATAATGATAAATTATTTAAGTCTAACAAGATATTATCAGTGAAAAAGTATTATGATCCAACTAATGTGTAATGAGAGAGAATGAACTATGATATATCAATGTTTAAAAAGAAATACCAGCATCACAAGTAATGGAACATATGCCAAAATCTTGAACATAAATTATTTGTTTCTTAAATACATATGAAGTTCTTCATCAGACCTCAGCATGACTCATATATTGCAGGAGCCACTAATTTTAGTGTGATGTAACCTTCTCCATTTTATGAATAAAATATTGTCAATGAAATTATTTGCATGCCTTAAGAATTTAATAGTTGTCTATGGTGTCAACAAGCAGTCAGATATAAGGAAATGAGGGAAAATATAAGACAGAACTCCTAAAAGAAAAAATTTGGAACAAAATTATACTAAATACATGTGATGATAAAGATATATTATCTTTGGAACTTACTGGAGATGAGAGACTCATAAATTCCACACGATTAATTGCTGGCTCAAAATAAGTTACAGTCAAATTATAAGTTGTGTTGTATAATTTATTAGCACTTAGTTAAGACAAAAGAGGAATTAGAAAACTTATAAAGGGGCAAAGACTGAGACTAGGTAGACAGCATAATGATAATGTAAAAGGATCTCATGCCTGAGGCTCCAAGATCCCAGGTTCAATCCCCAATACTACCATAAGCTACAGCTGAGCAGTGCTCAGGCCAGTCTGTCTATCTGCCTGCCTATCTATCTATTATCTATCTATCTATCTATCTATCTATCATCTAATTATCTGTATCTCTATCACTCAAAATAAATGAATGCAATATTTTTAAACTAAAGGAGGAAAATCATATTAGATGCTTAAATTATATGACAAGATTAAAGTAGGGAGAAAGTGGTGAAGGGTACAAGTTGGAGAAGAATACAAAAGAAATGGCACAGAGACAGGACTTCCCATCAAGTTGGGTACTCTATAATTTAGATAACAGATACAAGCATTGCCTTATTATCATAGATTTGCCAATTATAGATATAAATATTGGAAATGTAATTTACTGCACTATTTTCAAGATACTAGAGAATACACAATGGTAACTCAGAAGCTGCCAAGAGGTAAATAACTTGGAAGTGCAAAAGGTCAGTAGACAAGCTGACCAGAGAAATGAAAGTGACTGAAGGCATGAAAGGCAAGCCTGCACAGCAAAAGAAACCACACCCAAAGAGACCTCCCACAGAGTAGGAGAGGATCTTTACATGCCTTATGTCAGACAAAAGGCTAATAACCAAAATATATAAATAGCTCACCAAACTCAGCAAAAAGAAAACAAAGACCCCATCCAAAAATGGGGAGAGGATATGAACAGAATATACACTACAGAAGAGATCCAAAAGGCCAACAAAAATACGAAAAAAATGTTCCAAGTCATCGATGGTCAGAGAAATGCAAATAAAAACAACAATGAGATACCATTTCACTCCTGTGAGAATGTTATACATTTAAAAAGGTAGCTGCAACAAATGCTGGAGAGGTTGTGGGGTCAAAGGAACCCTCCTACACTGTTGGTGGGAATACTAATTGGTCCAACACCCTGTGGAGAGCAGTTTGGAGAACTCTCAAAAGTCTAGAAGTAGACCTACCCTATAACCCTGCATTTCCTCTCCTGGGGATATATCCCAATGAACCAAATATACCCATCCAAAACGACTTGTGTATATCTATGTTCATAGCAGCACAATTCATAGGAGTCAAAACTTGGAAGCAATTTAGGTGTTCAACAACAGATGAGTGGCTGAGCAAGTTGTGGTATATATACACAATGGACTACTACTCAGCTATTTAAAATGGTGACTTCACTGTTTTCAGCCCATCTTGGATGGAGCTTGAAGGAATCATGTTAAGTGAGATAAGTCAGAAACAGAAGGATGAATATGAGATAATCTCACTCATAGACAGAAGTTGAAAAGCAAGATCAAAAGGGAAAACACTAAGCAGACCTTGGACTGGAGCTGGTGTTTTGTACCAAAGTAAAAGACCATGGGATGGGTAAGGGGAGGGTTCAGGTCCTGGAACATGATGGCAGAGGAGGACCTAGTGAGGGTTAAATTGTTATGTGGAAAACTGGGAAATGTTATGCATGTACAAACTATTGTGTTTTGCTGTCAAGTGCAAACCAATAATCCCACAATAAATAAATTTTAAAAAAGGTGTGCCTACCCTGTACAATAAAAGAACCAAATCCACCTGTCAATACCCATGTTCAGTGGGAAAACAATTACAGAAACCAGACCTTCCACCTTCTGTACCCCACAATGACCCTGGGTCCATACTCCCAGACGGATAAAAGAATAGGAAAGCTATCAGGGGAGAGGATGGGATACAGAGTTCTGGTGGTGGGAATTCTGTGGAGTTGTACCCCTCATATCCTATGGTTTTTGTCAGTGTTTCCTTTTTTATTTATTTATTTATCCCTTGTTGTTGCCCTTGTATTTTATTTGTTGTAGTTATTATTGCTGTCGTCATTACTGGATAGGACAGAAAGAAATGGACAGAGGAGGGGAAGACAGAGGGGGAGAGAAAGACAGACACCTGCAGACCTGCTTCACCATTCATGAAGCGACTCCCCTGCAGGTGGGGAGCCAGGGGCTTGAACCATCCTTGTGCCGGTCCTTTCGCTTTGCGCCACCTGCGCTTAACCCGCTGTGCTACTGCCTGACTCCCAACTTTTCCTTTTTATAAATAAAAATTAAAAGAAAAAACAAAGCCAAACTCAAATATGACATGTTTGAGAGTAGCCTTAGGGGGAAGTGATATTATCATATTAGTGACAAAAAATTTGAACCTTACTTCAGGAAGCAACTAAACTACATTTTAATAAAACAAATGCAATGTAAGTTCACGGGTTAAGAGTAAAGTAGGTGAGTGATGAATGGGATTTCTTACAAATGTGGCTAATTTGGACATTGGAGATTTATAATATATGACTGTCCAAATGAATGGCATAATGCCCCAATGCTAGACAGAAAGATGAGTTTGAGTCAAATGGCACTATTTCTTTTCTTAAATATGTATTTATCTGTTTGAGATTGGGAAAAAGAGAGAAGAAGGTCAAAGCTCTAGTATGGCAGTCCTGCAGAAAGAACCCTGGACTTCATGTATGCAAGTTCTGTGCTCTATTCACTGAGCAATCTTCCTGGTCGCAAATGGCAATCTTTTTTGCATAGTCTTCCTTTAACTTTTCATACAGTTCACAAGATTTTTTTCTCTTTGCTACTAGGGTTATCCCTATAATGATTAATCCCTAAAGTTTATGTCACCTCCATAATATAAAGGATTCAGTGATATTTTCCCCCTTTTATTTAGGAAGGATGGAATTCAGACATGCTAAACTATATTTCAGCTAAGGAACAGTGGCATAATTCTGTCAGATTATCCTTTCTAGCCAAGGTTTTTAGGAGTTATATAACTTACTCTTGGATATTTTACTCTAGAAAATTTCCTTTTTCATCTTTATTCATCACATTAGCTTACTGAAGAAATTAGCACTCCAAACCTTTCCCACCTCCCCTATTTTGAAACCTTGTATATGTTAAAATAGATCACAGTGAATTAATGTTTCACCCTATATTTTGCTTGCTTTTTTTCTTATTTCAACTATGAGCAAGACCATGCAGTAATTATCTTTTTCCTTGATCCCCTCCCTGCCTAAAATACGTATTTCCATGAGATGAATCTTTTCAGAAGAAACACACACAATATATATCATTTTTTAAATTTCCTAACTCAATTAAAAATCTTCATGGGAATCCTGCTATGTATATGGAGGTATAGTCACTTGCATATCAAGTGGGCAAATCATTATTATTTCTAAAATAAATTCAAATCCAAGATTTGAGAACTGGTGGACAACTGATGAGATAATTTAATTCTGGAAAGTGTCTAGAATCAATTTTACCTAGTTGCTTTCTGTAGTTCCTGAGAATGAAGTCACATTTTTTGCATAGGTGCAAAAAATCAGAAGTGTCTCTTCTGCTCAATATTCTATGATTTATGGAGAGAGGGCGAGGGCGAGGGCGAATGAGAATGTGTGTGTGTGTGTGTGTGTGTGTGTGTGTGTGTGTAATGGGGTAAACTGACACATAGAGAAGAGAGAAGACAGGTAACACAGCTATTCCATCATCCATGAACGAACCTTAATAACCTAGTTATACTGCTCCCATGTGGGAGTTCTAACCCAGGGTATAATGCCTAGTGATGACATGGCTCTACTGAGTGAGCTAACTCCTCACCCATTTTCACAAGCACATTAATGAGATGTCGCCTTCTATGCATTTTCGTAAGTCAGATGTATTGAAACCTAACACAAGTGTGTTGTACCTATTTAGGTAGAAGTCACCCATAAACACTTCCACATGCAAGCAGAAGCTGGGTCTTGTATATTTGGTATCATCAGCACTTTGTTTAGCACACAGCACATAGAACACACTTATCAAATATTTATGGAATAGAATAAAAGGGGATAAATTGACACTTAGCTATTAAATTTAGATATCTGTAATTAATTTTTTTCTGTACCTATCGCATTTAGTTTTGCAGACCAATTCTACATTAATAATACCCACAAATAAATTAGGAAGGTAATTGCAAAATCAGTGCTCAAGTTCATTTTATTCAGTTTAATGTCATCTAGCCTATATTTGTGATTCATTAATAACCAGCATTTAGAAAATCAGAATATTTGGCCATATATGAATAATTAATTCATTTTTTGTTCTGCCCACAAAATTTACTGACCCAGAGACATGGCATAATCTAAAGCATATTGTTATTAATGTTAAAACTTTGTAAAATTAGGATAGAAGTCTGTTTTGCATTAATAAAATCCTTATTAATGCAGAAAATTTTCATATTATCAAAATTATCAATGCAGAAATGCAAATATAGCCCTCCAAGGATACAAGAATTTGAGTTCACTGTAATGAAGTGGGTTTTTTTGCACTTCTGTGGAAGATTTATTTATTTATTGGCTAGAGACAGATAAACCAAGAGGTAAGAGGAAGATAGACACCTGCAAAATTGATTTACCACTTGTGAAACTTTACCACTCCAGTTGGGGGTTGGAGGCTTGAACCTAGGTCCTTGCACATTGTAATATGTGCACTCAACCATGTGTGCCACTACCCAGATGCTCCTGTGGAAGGTTTTTTTTAAATTTATTTTTTACATTGAGGGGGGTTAATGCTTTACAGTGCAATTATTGATATATGCATAAAATTTCATTATATAATAGGCCCCAGAGTTTTCTTCCAATCCTTCTTCTTCATCCCTCCCTAGAGACAGTTTTGATAAATATACTAACCTAGCAGATTTGTATACTTTGAAGTAATCTTTCTATTTCTGGTTTAATACATTTAAAATTTATTAAATCTTACCTGAAGATATAGATTTCATTTTTTTTCATTTACTTCCCTAAAGAGCTGAAAAAGAAACCAATTTGAAGGTATACTGAAAAGAAAAACTAGCTATCTACAGAACAGAGACCCCCCCCAACTCTTCATCTGCACTATTCCAGCCTTTAAATTCATGATTAGTCAACAACTTGTTTTGACTTTATATGTTAATTCTCTTTTCAGCCACCAGGCTCCAGATGCTAGTAGCATGATGCCAACCAGACTTCCCTGGACAGACAACCCCACCAATGTGTCCTGGAGTTCAGAACCCTGCCCCACTAAGGAAAGAGAGAGGCAGGCTGGGAGTATGGATCCACCTGTCAATACCCATGTTCAGCAGGGAAGCAATTACAGAAGCCAGACCTTGTGTCCATACTCCCAGAGTTTTAAAGAATAGGAAAGCTATCAAGGGAGGGGATGAGATACGGAGTTATGGTGGTGGGAACTGTGTGAAGTTGTACCCTTCTTATCCTATGGTTTCGTCAGTGTTTCCTTTTTATAAATAAAAAAAGAAAAATTATTAGGGATATTAAAAAGAAAGTACCCAAATAACTTATCAATAAATTATCTTAATGCATTTAATAAACAGCTCTATCCCAAATGATGAAGTGTAAATTCTAACACAAGAAGTATAGTACATTAACCAATGCATGCTTTATTAAAAATTTCATGAAACCAACAAAATACCTCTTATATGAGAAAAACTGCTCAAAATAACTCACTTCAATCATGCACTGCTTTGACATGTGTGTATTCCAGTTTGACTTTGGACCCCACCAAAACATGTTTTTATCTGAATTTGATCATATAATTATAGAAAGATCCATTTGAGAGCAAAACTATTTCACATGCAGAAATAATCCTGGTGTGTGTTTTTTCCTCATATATTAATTATTATATAAGAATTAGGCAAAAAATATTTATTATTAAGAAAATATGAATCCAGGCTTATTAGAGTTGCAAGCCAAAGTCTTATTGGTGTGTGATATGATTATATCTGACTATCTAACTTGTCTGAGTCTGATAAGGACAGATCTCTTGATCTTTGGGTCTACCTTTGGGTTCTTCCGACTGAAATGCTGGTGGAAAGACCACAGCTCTTCTGATTGAGTCATTATGAACTCGTGCTCTACATTTATTTTAAAATGAATTCCATGAATTACTCTCTGGTTCATTTAATACAGTCCTATTTCCCACGCTTCCTCCACATCTCAACAGTTAATACTTGCAGTCACTATCTCTATAGAAAAATTTAATTTGTAAAAATATGGTATCCACTATAACAACTTAAGTAGCTTCGATTTTGATCTCATCTTTTCCCTCCTTCACTAAACGAACACAGGAGTCTTCCTTTCATTAGACTGAAATGAGAGACTGAAATGTTATTGCTCCTCGGAGTCTCCACCTCTCCTTTCTGTTCAAAACTTGCCACATTTATTATCCTTGTGTTTCCTGTTTTACGCACTGATCCTGTTTATATCTGACTTTTCCTGTCAGCTTTTTATTATACTAAGAAAGTTTTTACATCTACAAAACAGTTCCAATTTCCTCTGTATTAGGATGTCACATCATTGGTTACCCAATCTATTTTTTTCATGTATTTTTCATGCCACAGACATCTGTATTTTTTATGGTGTACCTTTAGATAGCAAACTTGACAGCTGACGATGCATGAGGCAAAGTTCCTGGTATTGAGATGTAGCAATAATCAGACATGAAGTTCTAGTAGTCCTGGCTCTATGAGCAGTCTCTTTCAGAGATCACAGAAGTTATTTATGCCATTTTAAGCATACTGTCCATTTTCATTTAAATCCAATTATCCATTGTCTAAATAAGTCTAGAATAAATGCTCATTTCATGTCATAATTTTGATCTATCTTCTGAAAAATAAATGAACATCTCTATTTAATAGGAACAAGTAGATTTATCTAGTATAAATTGTGACTATGACACCTTATATGAAGCAGTACATTCAAATCTGGTCAGAAATATGACATCTTATAAACCAAGGAGAAATCAAAATTAAGATAGTAAAGAAAGCATCACAGTTACAATTAAATGGGCTAATTGTGAATATGTTTCAGTTTATTTATCAAGGCACCCACCATAAACAAATTATTTCTATGAAATTAAAAAAAATAATTATAGTGGGCCAGAGAGATAGCTCACTGGTTAGGGTATATAGTGTGATATTCGTGTGATCCAGGTAAGAGCACCAACACAACATGGGGGTGCTATGACAATGAATAAAACTGTGTTTCTGTGTTTCCCTATTTGTCTCAGTACCTCTGTCTTTCTCTTCTGTCTACATGAATGAAACAGCTGCCCAGGGCACTGAAATACACATATATGTGAGGCCTGGACTTGATGGGGGGATTTAAAATAATTTCAAGATATAATATTGTAATATTTGTTTAATTTTCCCCATTCCCATGTGGAAATATTTACATCACTACCATGTAACTTCAGCACTGTCATAGCATGATAGCAGAGTTCTCATGAAATCTACTTGCGCATTTGGAAGGGCAGTCATGCAGAACTGTGAGAACTCAGTCCTGACACACCGATTACTTATGAGAGGTTTAGCTTTGCCCTTATGTTTACTAAACATTCGTGTTTATATGTGGAAATGATAAGCTGTTATGAAATGCCATTTCAACTTGCATCCGTTTGCATAGAAGACAGTCTATAATTCTCACCATCTAACTCTGTAACTGCTATTCTGCCTCTCAAAACATTTCAGCTTGTGTTTCCCACACACAAGACACTTTTATTTTCTTCACTTTGTTAGTCTTTCTTCCTGATTTTACCACAGAAGCAGCACTAAGGCATCTGACCTGAAGGACACTGACACACACCCTATAGCCTCCTTGTGAGCAATTCTCTGGATGTAAGCCAGACACTCTAGTTGCCCTTTATAAACTGTAGACTACTGAGAGTTTGCTTTACTTAAAATTTAACATGTACTTTCCAAAAACTGAGAGGAAATGTTGTGTGATCTAGTAGACAGAAAGCTAATTGGGAGTCCAGAGACCTTGATTCCATTCCGACTTGCCATGTTCAGTGACTCAGAGCAACTCGCTACACCATCCTATTTCAGTTGTCCTTGCTGTAAATTGGATATACTACTTATCACCTACAACCTTTCACAGACCTTAAAGATACAGATGATTAACTGCCTGTAGAGGTTATCGTACAGCTGAGGAAAGGAGTACATACTTCAAGATAGAAGCCCTTTAATTTAAACAAAGTAAAGAACACCAACATTACCATGTTCTTGCTTGTAAAACACTGATGTGTGGATCTTAGAAGCTTCAGTGTAAGGAAATAGGTAATTAAAGGCACAGATAGAATGATAAATGCTATCCTCTACTCATTGAATGTCAAGAGGGCAGCAAAGATCAATATTTTTATGGCAGTAAAGCAATGACATTCTTATGAAACTCTAAAATCCTGAAGGTTGTGAAAGATGCCACCGATAATAGAAATGCCATTTCTGAATTGACAGTTTTAAGATGATTCACTATAATACCCCAAAGGATACCTTATACCCTACTACTCCAAATAGAAGAATTGGCATGTTTCAATAACACTAGCTGCTAAAAATTGTTTGTGTATAAATATCATAGAAATTATATATCCATCTGTTCAAAGCTACCCTCTCTTCCTGAATAGCAAGTGAGTTTAAAGAAGTTTAAAGACGATGATCAGTTGATACAGAAAATATCCAAAGAATATCACTTTAACCTAAGGCACCCAGGAAACAAAGTCACATTAAGAGGCCCTCTAAAATGATAGATGCAGACATTGCTCGAACGGTAATCAAAAACTTGGAAATACCATAAAGGCAAACTACATGCAAGATTTGTCCTTAGCAGTAACGTAAAATTTACCTTAGCCTCCTGCAGAATAGGTAGATTAAGTAGGGCTAAAATAAATTAGAGAGTAGACAATCTAAAGTATATTACCATAACATAAGTAAGATACATCATTTACATTTTTAGATTTTTAATTTTACTTATAGATACAGAGAGAAATTGAGAATGAAGTGGAAGATAGGAAGAGAAAGAGACACCTGCAGCCAGCACTCCTTCAAGTTCATAAAATATGCCCCCTGCATGGAGGACAGGGACTTGCATGGGTGGGTATCCTAGACAGGCTACATGTCTTAGTAAACAAGTCATGGTTTCATCATGCGAAACTAGCCACTAAGATTTCTCTAAGCTCAGTTTCTTTTTGAAAATCGTTTTTAATGTCTTATAATCTCTGTCGATATATCTGTACACTTTCCTATGCCCTGCACACCATACCCACTATCATCTGACATCTGTTTCCGTCTTAGCACATTCAGTTCTCAGTTCCCTAAAATCTTCTGAAGTATAACTAATAAGGTAAATCACTGTTTAAAATGTGTGAGTCTTGGGGTGAGGTGGCAGAACACCTGGTAAAGCACATACATTGCAATGCACAAGGACACAAGTTCAAACCCTCATCCCCAGTAACCTATGTGCAGAGGAAAACCTTCACAAGCCATGAAGCAGTAATGTAGATGTCTTTCTCCCTCTTTATCTCCCCATCCTCTCTCAATTTCTTTCTGACTTTATAGCAAATAAATAAATAGTTTTAAAGTGTAATTCTTTACAAACTGACCACTTTATTTCAAAGACTTATTTAAATAAGTCCTTACATATGTTAATAATTGAATTTAGGCATAAATATTAAGAAGGAAAATAGTTTGAATAAATTTCTAAAGTTTGGAATGTTAAATCAAATATTTAGTATTCTAGTTATGGATATTTAGAACATAAAACTGTAATATAGTAACCAAATTATTAGCTCCCTCTTAAAAATTATTAATTGAGTGACAGGGAAGATGGTGACTTGGAAGCAGCAGCTGGCATGAGTTCCAACAAGCAGCAGCTTGTGACATGGGATTCTCTGGATAGGGTGACTGGGTGTGCTATCCATTGTGAGAAGAACTTGTTTCTCTCTACCTCTTCACTCCACTCCACTCTCCTTTTTCCCTCCTCCTAGCTAATTAAAAAAAAAAAAAAAACCTCTTTCCTTTCATTACTCTTTTTTTTCTGTTCTTGTCTTCATTTCTTACTTCCTCCTTCTTTCCCTTCTGAATTCACTGATATTCATTTGTGAATTATTTTGGGGAAGAAATCTGACTCAGAGTGGACTCTGCCTGTGTGTGTCTCTCTTCTCTACTTCTCTTTCTCCTCTTGCTATCCCTAGAATTTACAGTGGACAGTAGATTTGCATAATAGCCTATTCTTGCTTTCCCGTTTTTCCTTTCTCTTTCTTTTTCTTTTGGATTTGGTTGCTATTTTTTTTTTAACTGGCGGTGTTGTTTGGCTAACTGGTATTGGTTGAACTGCATCAAACCTTGCTTCAGTTACAATTGTTGTAATTTCTGAGGATGGTGACTGCATTTGTCACAAAGATCTTTAGTATAGCATGACTTGTACTCAAAACACAACAACTGAAGAACAACAGAACAGAAAAATAAAAAACACATCAATAAAAAAATGTCTAAATCAAGAGCAAATAAAACTGCTACCATAATGAATCAAGACAGGAGCCCAGAAGAAACTTCAAACCAGTCAGATGTAAGCATAGATAAGAAAAGTATGCATGTAATGATCATAGAAACGAAGACAACTATGCAGGAAAGAGGTATCAGAATTAGGGAAACAACAGATGAGACCCTCAAAGAAAACACAAGCTACCTCGACATAATTAGAGAACTAAAAGCTGAAATAGCTGAACCAAAAGGTCAATTAACAGAGCAAGCTAATACTATAACTGAACTGAAGAAAGAAGCTGAGGGTAGGGAAAGCATGCTAACAGAAGCAGAAAACAGAATTAGCCAGACAGAGGATGAGCTAGAGAAAACTAATAAAATGGTAAAAGAGCTCAAAAAGAGATTGGGAGAGAGTGAAAACAACAACAGAGACATATGGGATGAACTCAAAAGAAGTAACATTTGTATAACTGTCATGCCAGAGGAAGAAAGAGAGGAAGGGGAAGTAAACATTCTAGAGGAAATAATAGAAGAAAACTTCCCAGGTCTAAACAACATAAAGGGCATTAACATCCAAGAGCCCAGAGAGTCCCAAACAAAATCAACCCAGACCTGAAGACACCAAGACACATCATAGTTACAATAAAAAGAAGTAAGGATAAAGATAGGATCCTAAAGGCTGCAAGATAAAAACAAAAAGTTACATATGGGGAAAACCCATAAGATTATCAGACTTCTCCACTCAAACTCTAAAAGCCAGAAGAGAATGGCAAGATATCTATTGAGCCATCAATGAAAAAGGGTTTCAACCAAGGATAGTATAACTTTATAGACTTTCTTTCAAACTAGATGGAGGGATCAAAACCTTCTTAGATAGACAACAGTAAAAAAGGCAACCATCACCAAGCCTGCCCTGAAAGAGGTTCTAAAAGATCACCTATAAACAAGAACATTACCATGATACTTGCCATATATCAGAGCAAATAAAAAATTGTTGATTAATGGCACTACAATACATTAAATCCATAATATCAATAAATGTCAATAGCTTAAACACATCCATCAAAAGGCACAGAGTGGGAGGATGGATCAGAAAACACAACCCAACTATATGCTGCTTGCAAGAATCCCACCTGACCCAACAAGACAAACATAGACTTAAAGTGAAAGCATGGAAAACTATCATACTATCATACTATGGCTAATGGGTCACAAAAAAGGGCAGGAACAGCCATTCTCATCTCTGACTTTAAATTAAATAAAGTAATAAAAGATAGACAAGGCCATTACATAATGATTAGAGAAAAAAATCAACCAAGAAGATTTAACAATTATTAATATCTATGCGCCCAATATGGAACCATCTAAATACATCAAACACCTACTGAAAGAACTAAAAAAAATACATCAATAGTAATACAATAATAGTGGGAGATTTTAACACCATACTCTCACACTTAGATCAACAAAGCAGAGAATCAACAAATAAAGAAAAGAATTAAATGAAGAGATGGACAGACTAGACCTCATGGATATTTTCAGAGATCTTCACCCCAAAAAACTGGAATACACATTCTTTTCAAATCCACACAACACATACTCAAGGTTAGACCACGTTAGGCCACAAAGACAATGTCAACAAATTCAAGAGCACTTAAATCATTCCAAGTATCTTTTCACACCACTGTGGAGTAAACATAACATTCAACAACAAACAGAAAATTATTAAAAGTCACAGAATTTGAAAACCAAACAACATACTGCTTCAGTAACACTGGGACAGAGATATGCTCAAGCAAGAAATTCAAATGTTTCTGGAAACAAATGAAAATGAAGACAAACTCTATCAAAATATTTGGGTCATAGCTAAAGTAGTACTGAGAGGGAAACTCATAGCCATACAATCCTATATTAGAGAACAAGAAAAAGCTCAAATGAACGACCTTATTACATGCCTTAAGGACTTAGAGGAAGAGGAACAAAGAAACCTTAAAGCAACCAGAAGGATGGAAATCACTAAAATTAGAGTAGAAATAAACAACATTAAATGTTTGTTCTTTGAAAAATTAAACAACATTGACAAACCCCTAGCCAGACTCACTGGAAAAAAAAAAAAAGAGAAGACTCAAATAAATACAATTTTAAACGATAGAGGAGAGATCACAACTGATACCACAGAAATCCAGAAAATCATCCAAAACTTCTGTGAAGAACTATACAACACCAAGCTAGAGAATCTGGAAGAAATGGAAGAATTCCTAGAAACATATGGCTATCCAAAATTGAACCAAGAGGAAATACAAAACCTAAATACACCAATCACAGACAAAGAAATCCAAACAGTTATTAAGAATCTTCCCAACAACAAAAGTCCTGGACCAGATGGCTTCACAAACTAATTCTACAAAACCTTCAGTTCATACCTATACTTCTAAAGCTTTTCCACAAGATCGGAGAAACAGGAACATTCCCTCCACCTTCTATGAAGCCAACATCACCCTGATACCAAAAGTTGATAGGGAAACAACAAAAAAGGTAAACTACAGACCAATATCTCTGCTGAACACAGATGTCAAAATATTAAACAAGATCCTGGCCAACCAGATACAGCAGTTTATCAAAAAGATTGTTCATCATAACCAAGTGGGATTTCTCTAAGGAAAGCAAGGCTGGTTCAACATATCTAAGTCAATCAATGTCATTCACCACATCAATAAAAACAAAACCAAAAACCACATGATTATCTCAATAGATGCAGAGAAAGGCTTTGACAAAATCCAACACCCATTCATGCTCAAAACACTAAAAAAATGGGAATAGATGGGAAATTCCTCAAGAGAGTGGAGTCCATATATAGCAAACCTACAGCCAACATCATATTCAATGGACAGAAGCTGAAAGCATTCCCACCTCAGATCAGGGACTAGACAGGGCTGTCCACTATCACCATTACTCTTCAACATAGTATTGGAAGATCTTACCATAGCAATCAGGCAAGAGAAAGAAATCAAAGGGATACAGATTGGAAGAAGTCAAGCTCTCACTACTTGCAGATGATATGATAGTAAACAAAGAAAAACCTAAAGAATCCAGCAGAAAACTACTGGAAGTTATTGGGCTATATAGCAAGGTGTCAGGCTACAAAATCAATGTACAAAAATCAGTGGCATTTCTTTATGCAAACACTAAATCTGAAGTAGAAGAATCCAGAAATCACTCCCATTCACTGTTGCAGCAAAATCAATAAAATGCCTAGTAATAAAGCTGACCAAAGAAGTGAAAGACTTGTATACTAAAAACTATGAGTCACTATTCAAGGAAATAGAAACTAATAATAAGAAATGGAAAAACATCCCATGCTCATGGATTGGAAGAATAAATATCATCAAAATGAATATTCTCCCCAGAGCAATATACAAATTTAATGCAATACCTATCAAAGTTCCACCAAAAATCTTTAAGAGAATAGAACAAAAACTACAATAATATATCTAGAACCAGAAAACACCCAGAATTGCCAAAACAGTCTTGAGGAAAAGAAACATAAATGGAGGCATAACACTCCCAGATCTCAAACTATATTATTATAAGGCCATCATCATCAAAACAGTCTGGTACTAGAACAAAAAAGGCACACAGACAATTGGAACAGAACTAAAACCCCAGAACTAAACCCCCACACCTATGGACATCTAATCTTTGATAAGGGGGCCAAAAGTATTAAATGGAGCAATGGTGGTGCTGGTAAAACTGGGTTGAAACATGCAGAAGAATGAAACTAAACCACCTTATCTCACCAGAAACAAAAATCAACTCCAAAATGGATCAAGGACCTGGATGTTAGACCAGAAACTATCAAATACTTAGAGGAAAATATTGTGGAACACTTTCCCACCTAAACATCAAGGACATCTTTGATTAAACAAACCCAATTGCAACAAAAACTAAATCAGAAACAAACCAATGAGACTACCTCAAATTGAAAAGCTTCTGCACAGCCAAAGAAACTATAACACAAAGAAACCCCTCACAGAATGAGAGATGTTCACTTGCCATACATTAGATAAGAGACTAATAATCAAAATATACTCAGCAGAATATACAAAATATACAAAATATACTCAGCAATAATCAAAATATACAAAGAACTCAGCAACTTAGCAACAAAAAAGCAAATGACCCAATTCAAACATGGGCAGAGGATATGAACAGAATATTCACTACAGAAGAGATCCAAAAGGCTAACAAACACATGGAAAATTGCTCCAGGTCGCTGATTATGAGAGAAATGCAAATAAAGACAACACTGAGACACCACCTCACCTCTATGAGAATAGCATACAACAAAAAGGACAGCAGCAACAAATTCTGGAGAGGTTGTGGAGACAGAGGAACCCTTCTGCACTGCTGGTGGGATTGTAAATTGGTCGAGCCTCTGTGGAGAGCAGTCTGGAGAACTCTCACAAGGCTAGACATGAACCTTCCATATGACCCAGTAATCCCTCTCCTAGGGATATACCACAAGGACTCCATAATACCCACCAAAAAGAATTGTGTACACCTATGTTCATAGCAGCACAATTCATAACAGCTAAAACCTGGAAGCAACCTAGGTGCCCAACAACAGATGAGTGGCTGAGAAAGTTGTGTTGTATATACACAATAGAATAGTATGCAGCTGTTAAGAACAGTGACCCCACCTTCTCTGACCCATCTTGGATGGAGCAGGAAGGAAATATGTTAAGTGGGCTAAGTCAGAAATATAAAGATGAGTATGGGTTGATCCCACCCATAAACAGAAGTTGAGAAAGAAGAACAGAAAGGGAAACTCAAAGCAAGATTTGGCTGAATTTGGAGTAGGGCACCAAAGTAAAAACTATGTGTTGTGGTTGAAGGTGTATGTTCAGCTTCACAGGGTGGGAGGGCAGGGGGGATTGGATGGAACACAGTCTTTTGGTGGTGGGAATGGTGTTTTTGTACACTCCTATTTATTTGTACTCATATAAATCACTATTTAAGTAATATGAGAGGGGAAAACTGAATGAATGTCTCAAACTTTTTAAAGCACAGACTGAGTCTTTTTAATACAAAGGCTGAGTCTTTGATATGTTGACTCTCTTAAAAACTTAGAACAGGGAGAACAGAAGCAACCGGTGGTGCAGCTATAAACAAATAATGTCAAAAGACATGAATTATGGTGATGTTGTGTATGATACAGCACATCCTAACAAAGGGATTTTTCAAAGTTAGCCCAATTGCCAAATAATGTGATTATAGCAATAATTATCTATTGTCTTCTTCTTCTAGCATTTGCCTTTCTTCCGTAGCCAGTCAACAGCATCAGGTTGAGCCTGATGTAAAGTTTCGAGACCTCCTTTGAATCTGGAGAGGTGGCAGTCGTTGACTATGTGGGTCATAGTCTGTCTGTAGCCGCAGGGGCAGTTCGGGTCGTCTCTGGCTCCCCAGCGATGGAACATAGCGGCGCACCGGCCATGGCCTGTTCGATAGCGATTGAGGAGGGCCCAATCATAACGTGCTAGGTCAAAGCTGGGTTGACACTTGCAGGGGTCTGTGATGAGGTGTTTGTTCTTTACCTCAGCTGACTGCCAACTCTGTTTCCAAGAGAATGGAACAGAGAAGTTCAGTGTAGGCGTAGGGGACCAGATTGGGTGACGAGACGTCAAGCGTTGGACAGGGTGGGCGAAGATATCCGCATATATTGGCAGGTCCGGTCGATTGTCTTCTTAAACCCTAAGATTATTGTCTTCTTAAACCCTAAGATAGCAGGAGACTCCCGTTTCCTCTATAGAGCCTATATTTCCCCCAGTCCTGGAACCTCTAGGGTGGGGCTCACTTTCCTGCATGCTTTACAAAATTCATACCAAATGATATTGCATCTGCCAATCCAAACCCAATCAATGCAATGAGTACCAACTCAGCTGCTTCACTTCAGACTGTGTCCAGAGACGTCAGGCATGGATTGCCAACACTTTACCCTCATCACTCGGTCGAGACCTTTTCTTTCATAGTATTCTCTAATTCCATTCCAGGAGGTTCACTACCTAACAAAGTCCCAAAATCTAGATATAGGCCAGGTCCCATAAGATAGAGCATATGTTCACATGTATCCATAAATTAGGGCAAAATATATACATGAAAGCAAAAATACACAATAGTCTATACTGAGTCAGTATCAAGTTCATAATGAAATAGTGTCCACTTAGACTAAGATACCCTCCTCATCTACTTTCTATTACTCACTCCAAAGCTAACCTTAGCAAAGCAAGGGCTGCAAAAGCTGAATAAGGGCAAGAGACTGGCATACTTTAACAATGACTCTTTAGTTACTATCAGGCCATTCCACCAGCTGGGGCCCTAATTGGGAGTCATGAGATTCCCAAACAGACCTGATGGGCCTAGAACTCAAATAAATCCCTCTCTCCATTGTTATTGGTCATTTCTATCAGGAACAACACAATAGAACCCTTTGTGGACCCCCTTACGACCTTGTCCTCAACTTGGATCAAGAATGGTAGAGAATGTTCCATGCTCAGAAGGGAGGATCTACAACATACTCTATGTTCCACCTGAGGAAGATGGGTCAATATTGGGGCAGCTTGGAACATTCCTACTCGTGACCACAGAATGTGAGCTCAGATCTACAGGGATGCAGAGGTCACATAGGCTCCTAAAATGAATATGGGCCCCACATGACATCAAATCGATGGGGTTTACAGTCAACAATATTTATACCCCCTTCCCATATTAGGGAGTTACTCTCTGATCCAGCTTCTTATCCTTTTACCAACCATGACATCATCTCCCCAGACAACAATTTGGATCCACTGGCATATCAGATTTCAGGCTTAGGGGAAAAAAGAAAAAAAAACAAACAAACTAGTATAGCCACAATAGCCAGCCACAGGCCCTTTGGAATATAACTAAACTATGCCTACTAGCTATCTACAAAATAGAGGACTCCCCCCCCCCCCCAAGCACTTCATCTACACTATTCCAGCCTTTAGGTCCATGATTGGTCAACAATTTGCTTGGCTTTGTATGTTAACTTTCTTGTTAACCACCAGATTCCAGATGCTAGGATGATACCAACCAGACTTCCTTGGACAAACAACCCCACCAATATGTCCTGGAGCTCCACTTCCCCAGAACCCCACCCCACTAGGGAAAGAGAGAGATAGGATGGGAGTATGGATCGACCTGTCAACGCCCATGTTCAGCGGGGAAGCAATTACAGAAGCCAGATCTTCTGCACCCCACAATGACCTTGGGTCCATGCTCCCAGAGGGTTAAAGGATAGGAAAGCTATCAGTGGAGGGGATGGTATATGGAGTTCTGGTGGTGGGAATTGTGTGGAGTTGTACCCCTTTTATCCTATGGGTTAGTCAATGTTTCCTTTTTATAAATAAAAAATTAAAAGGGACAGGATACATTAAAATAGCATGATATCCCTTCTCAATTTATTTTCCTCATTCAACAAATGAGAAAACTAAGGCTCACACAGGTCAAATTCCTAGAATACTGCCTTGAATTAGTGAAAACCGTGTATCCAAATACTAGTTTTCTTAAGCCAACTTACATGCTCTTTCTACTGAGAAATATGAAATTTTCTTGTACTGAAGACTTAATAAACACAGAATTGAAAAAAAAAAATAGCATGATATGAATTAATAATTTTTGAAGTTAGGAACAGTTTCACAAGAATTCATTATAGTGTTGTAATTTGTTATCTTTGAAACCCCAGTATTTGGGGAAGTGGCAGAGCACCCAACTTGTAAGTATGGGTTCCTAAGTAAGGTCCCTAGCATTGAATATTCCATAGTAAAGCTCTAGCTCACGTCCATTAATATATCTTTTTTTAATAAATCCCATCCTGAAAAATATTAATTAAACTTTTTTCCCTTATACTCATAAATTTCTATCATTAAATATTTTAATAATGTTCACTAATAACTTCATTTATCAATCCTGTATTGACACATTATAATGATGATTTAATATAAGTCAAAGCAATCATTTAAAATGAAGTTCCTATTATGCATCTTCTGTGATCAATGCCGCTCAAGTATTTATGTTATTTAGAATGAAATCAAATCCTCATCTTTTCTTATTGGATCACTGCCAATCATTTCCCTTTGTTCAAAATCCTATAGTCTCTTTGCTTTTCTTTCAGCTAAGCAATTTCTCTAGTTGCCTCTGAATTTTTTGTTGTTGTTGTTTCTGTTTCTGGGGCTTCATTACTTTGGGTTTCTGGTTTTTTTTGGGGGGGTTGGAGGGAGAGAGAGACAAAGGGAGAAAATGAGAGTGGGGGGGGGTGAAGTAACTACAATACCAAATCTTCCTTCAACACCCTAGAGGCCAATCTTAAACCTGGGTTGCACACATGGTAAAGCAGACGACTATCCAAATGTCCCTCTCTGAATATTCTGATTACTAAAAACTGGTTGCCTATTTTCAGTGCACTGTCAGAAAATTTAAAAATTGAGCTCTGAAAAAACAATAATTGAGAACAACACAAACTACCAGGAGGTGACCTAGAACCTAAGTCCCTTGACACAGTATTAGTATTCGGACAGAAAGTCTGAAACAAACTTCTGAGCTGTCCATGGTCTCAATGAATGCATACAAATGTCTGAAACTCCCTATAGATGTGTTTTGGAGAACATGAATTTTCTCCCGTAGTGGAACCAATAAAGATAGGATTAGCAAAGATTAGACATTCTAATGACATGGATCTGAATGTCAGAAAGGTTGAAGAAGAGTGCACAGACTAGATGTTCCTCTCCTTAGAGTCAAGATCCACTGGCTTCAGCCTCCTGACTAAACATCAGAGTTTCAATGCCACCACCTGAGCAAGTGGACAGTGGGTATAGCGTGGAACACAGAAAGAGTGATATGGCATAAAGAAAAGTATAGTAGGGGTAGACAGCATAATGGACTCTAGTGCCTGAGGCTTATGTCCAAAGTCCCAGGTTCAATTCCTCACACCACCCTAAGCCAGAGCTGAGCAGTGGTCTGGTCAATATAAATAAATATAAAGACAAAGGTATAAAGTAAGCTGGATGGACTTATAACTTGCTGAACTTGAACTGATGGAGGGCTGCTGCATTTCCTGATATGACTCCAAAGTAATAGATCAAATTATGTACATGAAAGGAAATAAGGGCCTGTATACTGAAGTTTAGAATATATATAAAACAAATTTATATTCATGGCCACTTAAATCCATAACTACTATGTAAATAACTTTATTTTATGAATTATTTTTAAAATTATTTATTTATTAAAGAATAGAGACAGAAAAATTAAGATAGGAGGGGGAGATAAAGATGGAGAAAGAAAGACAGACACATGCAGCCCTGCTTTCACCACTCACAAAGCTTTCCCCCTGCAGGTGGGAACCAGGGGCTTGAACCTGGGTCCTTGCACACTGCAATGTGAGCACTTAACCAGGTGTGCCACCTCCTGGCCCCTATTTTATGAATTCTTTATCACTACCACTAGATTATATATTTTTCTATGATTTTTACAGAATCTGGGGCATAGAATCCATTGTAAACAAGAGATACATGTTAATAGCTTTAGAAGGATAATACCAATCAATACATTTTATTGGTATTTTCTAATCTTCTGAAGTATTATTCTTTATCTTCTACATACTTGAATATATTATATTATAAAATACATTAGAGGCTAAATATTACAATGATATATTCTGGATTTGGGATATGTGTGTGTCCATGTGTATATGTGTTTGCATCAGAATTCTGTTCTCCCAATACAGTAAAGTTTGTCTTGCTGTTTCTTATCTAGCTGTGACCATGACAAATATCCAGCAATGCAGTCTGCCATAAATTTTCATGATTAGTAATGTTCTAACATTTTTTACAAGTCTTTATGATACTAAATAGTTTGAATCCTTGAACGCTTTTCCACTACTAAAAACATTGTAAGCCATTTGCCAAAAAACATTATACCTAACTTGATTTCATGAAAAGAAAAATACAAACTAATATCTCTGATGAACACAGATGCTAAGACTCTGAACAAAATTACTGCAAACTGGATATAGAAGTACATTAGAAAGTTTGTACATCATGACCAAGTGGGATTTATCCCAGGGATGCAAGACTGGTTCAATATACATGAATCAATGAATGTAATCCACCAAATCAGCAAAAAGAAAACAAAAAATACATGATTACCTTAATAGATACAGATAAAACTTTTGATAACCTCCAGTACCTGATCAAAATGATCAAAACATTAAGCACAGTGAGAATTAACAGAAAACTCCTCAATCTAGTTAATTTTGCATACACCAACCCTACAGTAAACATCATACTCACTAGTGAGAAGCTGAAGGCCTTCCCTCTTCCATCAGCTACAAAACAGGAATGTCCAACGTTACCATTAGTATATAGCAGTTTTAAGAGTCCTAGCCATAGCAGTTAGACAAGAGAAAGGGATTAGAAAGAAATGAAAAAATGCAGTTGATATGACAGTATACACTGGAATTTCAAAGGAATCTTGCAGAAACTTGTTGCTGAGGAATTATTCTGATGCAGTCTCTGCCCCCGGTAAACCTTCTAATCTTCAACTCCACCCCCCACAGTAGTAGGGGCATTGTGGAAAGACCATGGGGTTCTTGAGTGCTTTCACACGCCAGTAGGAGGAGCTACTCCTCACTGAGATAGACGCGTTAGCATTCATGGTTCGCCAAGGGAGAAATAGGTCTGTGCAGGTCTTAGGGAAAGAACCGGATTTAATTATTCTGCCCTTTTCTCTCACAGATACAGAGTGGCTTATACGCCATCATTCCCGCTTTGCCATAAGCTTCGTGGGGTTTCCGGGACAAATAGATAACCATTTCCCTTCTAATAAATTGATAGCTTCTTGACCTCTTTTGCCTCTACTAGAACCTAAACTTTTCTCTCGGGATCCCATTCCCTCTGCTCCTACAATCTTTACTGATGGTGGAAAAAAGGGAGCTGCTGCCCTTATATATTACCCAGACAAACAATCTCCTAAACCTCTCTTTACTGAGCTTCCTGAGAATTCCCCTCAGTACAAAGAACTTTATGCTGAACTTTATGCTGAACTTTATGCTCTGAAGAACCTGATACACAGATTCCAAGGACAGAACTTTCTTAATGCCTGCTTGCCGTTCCTGCTTCTGATTTGCCTGTCATGTGTTGGCGGTTCCAGCTCGCTATCTACAGAAAAGCAGAATTCCAGCAGCTGACCTCCCTCATGCAGCGTCGCATCCCCTGCCAATTCTTCCCCTAGCCATCTACTTCGGACTGAGACTTGTATCGGACTTTCTGACACACCCTATAGACATTTTACACAATTTTAAAGCAGCTTATTTCCCTTCACGCTGCGGGTTTTTAATAGACTGATCCTGAGTTATTCATAGACTTTACAGACTGTTGCCTTGAGGACTATACAATGCCAAATAGCCCCTCTGTTTGGTGGGTCATGCCCTCCCGCCTCCCCCTCATTATGTACTCTTGCCCCTTCCCCCCCAAGCAGGGAACGTTCCTTTACACACCAATCCTTCCCTTCACTTCACACTGGCTTTTACTACTCCCCTACTTGTCCCTTCCTGTTTTGTTATATCATTTAGGTTTATGCCCAAAAGGTTTCTGCTCCATGATAGTCTTTTACAGACTTTGAACCATCTTATGCTAGTACTAGATAGAAATATAGAAAAGATGTAGGGATATTGTGAAGAGATGGTTGAGCAGGCTACACTTAAACCTATGAGTCCCTCCAGATAAGTCTCTCTCTCTAAAGAGGGGTTGAGAACAGGAGGACGCATAAATCTCACAAGGTTGGCAGCCATTTAAGCCTTCCCTCCTCCACAGAAAGTCCTACATCTTACCACCTGAGCACGGCATTCCTTAAAAACATTTAAGCCTGCTCCATTCCATTTTTCTTTACTGTGTCCATTTAGATATAAACGGATAGGAGGAGATGTTGCTGAGGAATTATTCTGATGCAGTCTCCGCCCCCAGGTTTTACCACGCCCCGCGAAATCCTATCAGTGCCCCCTTCAACCAATCCTGGCCCCACATGTCACCCCTGGTTGTCACCCAATAAAAAGCCCCCTCACCCCCCCCCCTCTGGGTTCTCGGCTCCCCCTCTCTCAGATCTCTCTCCCTTCTCTCGCCCTGTGGTCAGGTAGAGGGGACGGCCGTTGTCGGCTGACTCCACGTGGCCTGAGCCACCCCCCCCCCATCCTATAATAAAGATTTGTGTACCCCCTTGCTCTGGACTTCCTCTCTCTTCTCCGCGGTGCAGTCCGACACCTGACCACAACAACAACAGAAGCTCATAGAAATTGTTAAACAAAACAGTAAGGTGGCAGGCTACGAAATCAATGTCATCAATCAGTAGCATTACTCTACACAAACACTAAGCCAGAATAAGAAGAAATCTAAAAGAAATTCAGAATCAATCCCATTTATAGCAGCAGAAAAATAGCAACCAGTCCTCAAGGAATAACAAAGGTTGTAAAATTTTAAACACAGAAAATTATGAGCCACTATTTAAGGAAATAAAACAAGACACAAAGAAGTGGGATGATATTCTTTGTTCATGAACTAGAAGAATTAACATTCCTAAACTTACTATTTTACCTGGAGCCATATACATTAATGCAGTCCCTAGCAAAGTTCTTTTGAGTATCTTTAAGCAAATTGGACAAAAACTACAAAAGTTGATCTGGAACTGGAAAATACCCAGAATTTCCAAAGACAGTCTTGGGAGAAAGAAAAAGAATGGAGGCAACAAGTTTCCTGACCTCAAATTATTCTACAGTGGTATTGTAATCAAAACTGCCTAGGAACAAGGATGGTAAGAGAGAAGATAAGGTGAAACTTGCACTGGGTGTGGTGGGCAGCACCAAGGCAAAGTACTCTGGGGAAATTGAGTAAGGGCTGGGATCAAAGAGTGGCTCTTGGGGTCTAGTATCTATCAGAAAAGGTATACCTAGCTGAGGGAGGGACTGTCTCCCAGAAACTTAGACACCTATCACAGGGAGAGGAAAGGCTGTATCTATGTGTCAATAACTACACAAAAGCCATTTAAACCTGAAAAAAAATAAAAAGAGGAAGAAGAAAGAGGAGGAAAAGTAGGAGGACAAAGAAAAGACAACTGTTGTTGAGAAAAGACAGAGTAAAATAAATATTAGATAAATTAATTTAACAAATTCTGACTTGCTACTTACAGAAACAATAATAGATTAAAACTGGGAATCCAGAAATAAGGTCTATGGACAACGAATTTTTGATAAGACACAAGACATCAAATGGAGAAAGGAGATTATTTTCAATAAAAGATACTGGAAAACATGTTAAATTTCCAAAATAACGAAATTGGACCATTACCTATCATTATGCATGAAAGTCAACCCCAAATGGATAAAAGACATTAGACCAGTAACTGACACGTAAAAAGAAGAAAACACTGACAGACTATGCCACCATGTTTGCTTTGGAAATTTCTTTGACGAATCAAGTCTCACAGCAAAGAAAACAAAAATAAAAATGAATTAGCAGGGCTACATGGAATTGGAAAGCTTCTGCACAATAAGGAACCATTACCAAAACATAAAACCAACCAATGGCTGGGAGATCCTTATAAACCATACATTAAAATAAAGCTGGTAACCAAAGCATAAAAAGAACTCACAAAACTCAGCAACAGAAACAAACAAACTTTCAAAATGGGGAGAGGACATGAACAAATGTATGTAAGTGTAACACACCACATACATTCCAACCTAACTTTTCTACCAAGATAGCCTTAGATTCTACTGAAATAGAATGTACGGTCCTGCACAATGGCATTCTTTCCTAAAATTTTCCTTAAAATTTATACCAATAAAACCAACATTTCTGAACAATATCAATGGAAAGATATGTGCTGCTAGTATAGTTCAAAAGACTGATATGCAGAATATGAAAACATATTCTTTCTAGACACAGCTAGAACCTTGACCATGTGCAATCTGACAACTTCTAAGTCAACTTGTTCGAAAGACGAAACAGTGTTGGGTCTCCCTGCTGAGTTATAGCTCTCCCAAATGATGCCTCATTTACATGAAATAGAACAGTTTCTCTGTCTACAGTATTTTCCGGTGAGTGGTTAAATATTATTTGGATCTAATCTGTTAATTTTAAACAGGACAGCATATATCAGTTATGATGAACAAGGTAAGATGAATTACTAAAAATGTCAATAGTTGCTTCTCTAGAAATCTTAACATATATATATATATATATATATATATATATATATATATATATAACATTTTAGCACTTATCAAAATAGCTTTCTTTCCTTTTTTTTTTTTTTTGCTGCTTTATCTATGGAGTTCCTAGATGGTCTACTCATTTGAATGGCTTGTTGGATTCCATTTAATGGTTCACTGAATATAATACATTTTTGCTCTCCTATGCATAATGATGCAGTCAAGTATGAGAGATGACTTTGTGAAGTGTATATAGCCTGTTTTCAAAAACAAGTGAAATTTATCAAACTTTCATTATAATTAAAACTTCATCTGCCTTATACTTAAATTTGCAAAAATGTCTAAATGTGAGTTTCACTCCACTTCCAAAAATCTACACATTACATGCATATTTAAAAAAAACTTATAGTTATCAAAATACTCATGTGGTGAAATAAATTCTCTATTTTATATTACACATTTATTTAGTTTTAAATTACTCTAGAAAAACGTAATCACTGATAAATTTAACTACTGTTAATATTCATCAATATCAATTTTTAAATTGTCCTAAATTGCTATTGTCCTAAAATGCTCTCATATGCTTATTCTATTAAAATCTTGAATACTGGCATCTCTTGATATTAGTCTTGTTTCTACAAAACATTTTTTAGGGACCATACTAAGACATTTCTCAAGTTGTGTAGTAAAATTATTATTCATGTTACCAAAAGATTGTGAGAAATAAATATGACAGAAAGAAATGATCTCAATTAAGATAGAGTCAGGAAACACTTTTAGTTATGATCAGAAATTTTGACATTTTAAACTCTACATATTTTTCACTAGTTAATTTAATATTTTACATATACATACTCAACTTCTCCATTAAAACAGGCAGAGTTCTAAAAAGAAATAAATTTATTACTTCATGATACTTATGAAAATTTTGATCAGGGCTGAACTTCTCTTTCATATTCTTCGCTTTTAAAAAAATATTTTGAAGCCACTTTTATAGGCACTTCACATCTTAGTCTCAGGATTTATTTTATTCTACTTCAGTGTATATTTTTTCCTTCATTCTTTCCATATAGATTTTCTGTTTTCCATTTTCCTTTAGTTCTTATCTTCACTTAATCTCTTGACTCCAACTGGTACTTTTCATTTCATGTTCTAATCCATTCTGATCCTATTTCACAACCTAAATTTGATTTTTATTTCTGTCAAACAAATAGGTACCAATTTTTGTAAGTCCGTTTTCTAAATGTTTTAGATAATGTCACTTGTATGACATTAAGATCATGACAAAGAAGTATTCCCAGAACAGGGCAAGGAGATTCCAGGGCACTAAAACAGGAAGGTGTCTGCAGCTGCAAAGATAACTGTTGTTTCAAGCACTTTCTCTCTCCACAGAGGTTATAATCAGACTCTCCTCAAACAGAACTGAATTTCATTACTCAACAAAGAAAGACAAGAGAGAGGAGGAGGAGAAAAGAGGAGGAAGAGGACAAAGGAAGGAGGAGGAGAAAGAGGGAAAAGGAAGGAGGAGGAGAAAGGAGGAGGAGGAGAAGGAAGAGAAGGAGGAGGGAGAGGAGGAAGAAGAAAGAGAAGGAGAAAGGAAAAGGAAAAGGAGGAGGAGGAGTTGGGGGAGGAGGGGAAAAAAGAAGAGGAGGAGGGGGGTGATGAAGAGCAGGAAGAGGTGGAGGAAAAGGAAGAGGAAAAAGAAAGAAGAGGAGGTTAAAGGAGAAGGAGGAGGAGGCAGGGGGAGAAAGGGGAAGGAAGAGAAGGAGGAGGAGGAGAAAGAGGAGGAGGACAAAAAACTTTTGTGCAAAATAACATTATCTGAGATAAATTACTATTTCAAGTCAAGCAACTTAGGACTACTCTTCTCAAAAACTAAGCTGCATCAAGATGGTGCATAATAAACATCTATTCCACTTTCTTTGCACCATTTTCCAGGATACCAAAATGCCAATATTCATAAGATGTTAGAAAGAGGAGTGAGGATTATTCAATAATAAGAAAAGCTTTCTGTACTTTAAGAGGACAGCTTAGTGGCTTCTCAGCTTGTTCTTGCAGGGTTGCCCAAGGATGACTTCACAACTGCCAGATTTGAGTTTTTCCACTTTGGTCAACATAGAACTAATTCCTGCTAGCAGGATTCCTTCAGTGACCTGCTGGGAAAGACACTTATATCTACATTTCTCCCTTTTTCTCTTCTTCACAGAAAAAGAATCCACATGTCAGATAACAGCCTGGTCCTCAGAAGAGTTTCATACTATTGTGTGGAGTTAAGGTATGAAAGTGCATGTTGTGATACTATGGGAAACAGTATGAAGGTTTCTCAGAGCATTAAAAGTGGACCCACCCTATGGCTCAGTAATTTCAGATTTTCAAACGGAAGTATAAACACCTATTCAAAAAGATCTATACAAAGCTGAGTTGATAGCAGCATGATTTGTAATAGCCCAAACTTGGAAGCAACCCAGATGCCCAAGTATAGATAAGTGATTAAGAAAGTGTGTGTGTGTGTGTGTGTGTGTGTGTGTGTGTGTGTGTGTGTGTGTGTGTGTGTGTGTGTGTGAACGCCAGTGGGTTAAGCGCACATGGCGCAAAGCGCAAGGACCGGTGTAAAGATATCCGTTCGAGCCCCCGGCTCCCCACCTGCAGGGGAGTCGCTTCACAGGCGGTGAGGCAGGTCTGCAGGTGTCTATCTTTCTTTCCCCCTTTCTGCCTTCCCCTCCTCTCTCCATTTCTCTCTGTCCTGTCCAACAAAGAACGACATCATGATGGTAATAATAATAACCACAACGAGGATACAACAACAAGGGCAACAAAAGGGGGAAAAATGGCCTCCAGGAGCGGTGGATTCATGGTGCAGGCACCAAGCCCAGCAATCACCCTGGAGGAAAAAAAAAAATGGTAACGCCATCTCTTGCCTCATCTTGGATGAAACTTAAAGGAAAAGCACCCAATGATATCATTGGTAGAATTTAAGAAATAAGGACAGAAAGAGAAAATATAAAGTGAATCTTGGACTAGGTGTGATGTGTTGCACTAAAACAAAGGACTCCGGGGAAGGAGTGGGGGGAGAGAGGGCAGAGAAAGTATTGGATCCTGGTGCACTATGGCAGAAATAAGCTGAGATTGAGAGTGCTTTGCAGACACTTACCCCAGAAAGATGTATATGCCAATATGTCAGTAACTAAATGTTATTTTGGCCCATAGAAAATTAGTAAACTAGGTGAGAAACAAGGATAGAAAAAATGCTCAGGCAAACAAGAAAACAGATGTCCCAGTGCACAAGCACGACTCCTTTCACTGCATTTCGAACACTGAGACCTCCATCAGAATGAACACAGTTACTACAGGAGCAGTGAGGAGAAGTGGACGTTAGTCTGATTAGCACTAGTCTTAGGATGAACCCATTCAGAACTATTAAAGGATAAACTAGAGACCAGGTGGTGGCACACGCAGTTAAGGACACATGCTTCAGTACATAGGGACTAAGGCCCAGTTTCCTGCCTCCAAGGGGAAACTATGAGCAATGAGGCTGTGCTGCAGGTGTCTCTCACTCCCTCTGCCTCCCATTTCCCTCTCAACGTCTCTGTTTCTATCCAATAAATAAATTAAATGTAAAATAGAGTAAACAGGTAATCTATGAGAGATGTATAAGCCCATTTCATGCATGCTGATTCATGCATAAACCTGTATAAATTTCAGGCGCTTTATGCTATGTTGTAAGAATCTAACCAGAGATGGCATATATGGTAGATTCCACTAACACACCTTCAACAAAAATGTCAAAGAATTGAGACACAGAAGGTATCAGTAGTTGTCAAAGGTTAGGGGTAGGAGATAGTCTTACTATAAAGAGGACAACACATGTGAATTGGGGAGATAACAGAATAATTTTGTGTTGATTATGGCTATGATCATACAATGCTATGCATTTTTGTCAAAATTGATAAAAATGTAACACAATTTAATATGTTTTATGACATATATATATATATATATATATATATATATATATATATATATATATATGTTCCTTTTCTCTTCTGTACAGTTGAGGTTAGAAAAGTCTGAAGGGGCTGGGCAGTAGTGCACATGGTGTGAAGTGCAATGACTGGGGCTGCTCAAGGATCCTGGTTCAAGCCCCTGGCTCCCCACCAACAGGGGGGTCACTTCAAAAGCGGTGAACCAGCTCTTCAGGTGTTCGTGTTTCTCTCTCCCTCTCAGTATTCCCCTCCTCTCTTGATTTCTCTCTATCCCATCCAACAACAACAATAAAATAACAGTGATGACAATGACAACAGAATGGAAAAAATGGCCTCCAGGAGCAGTGGATTTATAGTGCAGGCACCAAGCCCCAGTGATAACTCTGGAGGCAAAAAAAGAAAGAGAGAGAGAAAAAAAAAAAGAAAAGTCTGAGTAACTTGGAGTGTGGGTGTGTTCCTTACTATCTGAGTAATTCAAGTCAATAGCACAATGTCTCTGAGTTGTAGTTCGAATATCTAAAGTGAGAATAATTCACTGAGATAATATTTGTAGGCCAGGAATAGAGCAAGGGCTCAGAAAAAAGAAGTAATGACAGTATAGCTGCTATTGAGCTAGTGCTGACGGAAATAATGAACTCCACGGGGGTGCAAGATTATTTGGGTAGAATGGACACTATTAGGAAACTGCTTTAATTATACTGATATCAGGGCTCTGACTCTGAGTTTACATTGTGTCACATATGTCTTCCTAAAAGAGTCTTGTGTTTAATGGATAATGAGGTCTTTCAACAAATGTCATTTCAACCTAAAGAATTTAACTTCTGGGACAGAGAAGAAAACAGAAAAAGGAAATTCTTGTATAAACTGACTTCATGGATGCTTCAGGGAAATTTAGCTTTGGTCTGACTGTTCAGTAGGGAAAAATGTGATCCTCAGTATTCTTAAATACCCAATACAAAGAAACTTAAGGGTTTTTAACTGGGAAAATTGTCAATGCCAAGTAGAAGAAAAAAAAAACAGACTAAAGTTCTAAATACTCAGAAATGATAAAGGATTTTTCCAAGTATGGAAATAGTACTCTAGTCACCTTAGAGAATGCAACGTGGAATATAACATTTATGTTTTCATTGCAAAAACAAGTCATTGGTGTTTTTTAAAACACAAATATTTAAAAGTATATCAAAATGGATTTATTCATCCAGGACTGTAAGAAGTAAATTATAAAGCTCCCATTTGTGCCTCAATAGGAAAAAAAAATTTTAAAAATCCATTACCATTTCCTCTTTATTGGCGTAACAGTTCTTCAGAATGGCTTACCACTGAGTTTCTATTTCACACATGAACGTTTGATTGAGCTCACCTGTTGTGATCTGCTTTCAGTGCCTGCATTCTTAGTAACAGCTGTAGAATGTCCAAACCAAAGTTCTATACTCTTTACCTTGTTTTTAAAAATAATTGAGGGTGCTTTTCCTTTGTTTTGCTCTCATTTTATCTCGCTTGAATGTTAAACAGAAATTACTCAAGTTTGGCACTCAGGAGTTGATATGGTAGGTTACTTAGCTTACTGATTCTAACAGTTAACACTGGCGATTTCCTTACCCTCAGACTTCCCATTCGTTTTCATAAGGTTTTCCAGAGACCAGCACAGGAGCCCCTCAGCACTATTCACTGCTCAGTGGGTTGAAGCCCTGCCACAGGCTCATGTCCTCAATAGCAGAAGTTTTCAGGGTCTTGGCTGATTTTGACAAGATCTGTCAAGGATGTTATTCACTTGCTGAAGAAGACAGAAAATGTCTCTTTCCTTAACATGCTCTAGTTTCTATTTCCTCTGTCATGTGATGATAGAAAGAAATGGTAAAACTAATCATAATAGAATAGTAACCCAAGGAGATAACCTAGGTAAGGGTTCCTAGTGGAGAATCTATGCCAAAAGCAATATAAATATCTCAAGCTATGTTCTGAGTCCAGGACTATATGTTTCACTCCATAAAGACAATAGTAGAGCATAGCACATTAACATACTTCAAGTACTTGAAAACGGCTTCCACTTTCAGTCTTTTCTGTGAGCTCTTATATTGCAGATATATGTGAGTTTATTAAAAATTAAAACCATGATGTGTTATGTGATAAAAATTTTAAAGAAACAGCTGTTACATTAAAAATCCCAAGAAATTAAACATTTCAAAGACAAATAAGTTCTTGATAATTTCCAGAAGTTTGGGGAAGTTTATTTTGACGGCAGAATAGTAAATAGACATAAAGTTCTCATCATACATGGAATTATAGTCTAAGGGTGTCTGAGAAGCAGAGAGACAGGGACAGATTTTTTTTTAAGTATACTTATTTTAATAATCAATATTTTTTTCATAGTATAAATGAAAATTGAGTCCTAGTTAAATGCTAATTAGGTAATAAAATGTGTTTTTATTCTACTGTTAATTTTCCATTACATTAACCTTCTCATCAAAACTTGTGTTTATATGCTAAGGTTTCTAATGACAAAACTTCCAGGCAAAATTTTTAGAATGCTTCATCTACATAAAGTGTAGCCTTTCCCACAGGGTTATTATTCTGTGATATAAAAAGAAGAAATAATATATTTGTTAAATAATTAAGTTTAAAATTAGTTACTGTGGCTTAAATATGTTCCATAAAGATACCGTGCCAGGAAAAAGAATACAATTATATAATTTTATATGAACATACCAGTATCCATAGAAAATGCTTTAAAGATTCTATTTAAATTACCCTAGGACCACATCAAAAATGTCCTTTTACTTAAAGAATAAAGGTTAAAGACATTAGCATTTGAAAGCACTGTGAATATGATCCGCTTTGTATTTTCATGTACATTTTTTACTTCTTTGTCAGTTTCTGAAAAATAGAAAGTTTTAGTCCTCTTTATACTCTCCATACTTAAAAACCCCTTAACACAAGGCAGGTACTCATTAAATGTTCCTGAGATCAGACAGGTCACAAAGGTTTATGCTCCATTCTCCAGCACAACTGGTACAATTTCCTCTAGACAGACAAAAGCCCATGATTTGTCATTCAGAAAAGGCCATTTTCTTTTATCTCTGCCTCCTTCAATTCAATTTGTTTTTAAGCATGAATTCAAATATCACATTCCTTATAAATCCTACTGCCCAGGCCTCTTCGATGTACCCTGACATCACCCCCTCTTGTGGAACTCATTAGCTTCATTTACAACCTGGTCTGCAGTAGCACTGCAACTCAACAGTGCAGAGGTCTTTCCAAGAAGTCTGTCAACGTGGATCCTAGGCTGGACATTTTATTATAGGAATATGACCTAGAGGCAGTTATCACGGTTACCACATCAGCTAATATATGTCTACCTGTATGCAGGACCATATTGGAGATGCCACAGGGAGCGCAACAGATGCAGTGATTGACAGGCTATACCGTGAGGGGAGAGGGGCCCTAAAGGGAGTATACACAAGATAGTAAGGTAGCACAGGATACCAAGGATAGGGATATCCATGGGTAGGGGTTATAGCCTTTGGAAACACCAGTAGATTAAAGATTGCATTAAGTTGTGATATGCATGTAGGGATAGATAGCATAATGGTTATGCAAAGAGACTCTCATGCCTGAGAAGTCCCAGGTTCAATCCTCCACACCACAATAAGCCAGAGCTGTGCAGTGCTCTGGTGTTTCTCTCTGTGTCTCTCTCTGCATCTCTCTCAAAAATAAAATAAATAAAATACTTTTAAAAAAAGAAAACTGTTTAAAACAAATTGTGATATGCAAATTGGGTCAGGGTCCTTGAGAAGCCACTATAAAAAGAAGTGTTTCTTGGTAAGGCAAAGACAGAGACTACAGGGATGAGGTCATAGGGAAAGTCTTTCAGTCAAAATGAATACTTTTTAGAGTCCCTGTTAGATGTAGTTAAGTGCAGCGCGTGTGCGCGCGCATGCACGCACGCACACGCGCACACACACATTCATAACATCTCACAAGCACTAGGTGTGTGAAAATAGAAAGGACATGGATTCAAAAGTGATTTTATAGATATTTCCAGCTTCTGGAGAGGCTTTGTATCAGACAGGCAAGTTCTCACAGCCCAGTGCACTGCACCCTTTTTGCTCATCAAATAGCTGTTCTATAATTTGCATTTTCTCATTTTTACTAGTGGCTGAGAGTGAGCACCTAGCTGTATTCAAAATGCCTAATATAGAACTGTTGCCAAGGAGCCAGAGCCCCCAAAGTCATTGCAGCTATTGTTTACAACTCAGGAAAGAATTTTCTGCTTTGCAAATTCAGCCAGCAGTAAAAAAGCAGTTTTTAGATATATATAGGAGAGAGAGAGACTAAAAGTAAGTAAAACTATACTCCAGAAGACGGGACTGAAGAGATGAGAGAGAGAGAGAGAGAGAGAGAGAGAGGCTAAGAGTGAAAGTAAGTAAAACTATACTCCAGAAGGCAGACTGAAGAGATGAGAGAAAGAGAGAGAGAGAGAGAGAGAGAGAGAGAGGGGCTAAGAGTGAAAGTAAGTAAAAGTGTACTCCAGAAGGTGGACTGAAGAGATATGAGAAAGAGAGAGAGACAGAGAGACAGAGAGAGAGAGGCTAAGAATGAAAGTGTACTCCAAAAGACGAACTGAAGAGATGAGAGAGAGAGAGAGCGAGAGAGAGAGAGAATGTTTTGCAGGCCCTCTGGATTTTATGACTCTATGTTTCTTTTTTTAAGAAAGGATTAATGAACAAAACCATAGGGTAGGAGGGGTACAACTCCACACAATTCCCACCACCCAGTCTCCATATCCCACCCCCTCCCCCGATAGCTTTCCCATTCTCTATCCCTCTGGGAGCATGGACCCAGGGTCATTGAGGATTGTAGAAGGTAGAAGGTCTGGCTTCTGTAATTGCTTCCCCGCTGAACATGGGCGTTGACTGGTCGGTCCATACTCCCAGTCTGCCTCTCTCTTTCCCTAGTAGGGTGGGGCTCTGGGGAAGCTGAGCTCCAGGACATATTGGTGGGGTCTATGTTTCTTTAGGCTCTCCCTTCTACTTATTTGTGACTGGTTAATCCACATAAACAAAGGCTAGTCCCAGAGGCAGCTCCGTCTCCTACATGACATTTACTACAGCAGGGTGACCTCTATTTTAACCCCATTGCTGCCACATGTTTCTCTTTAGCTTGTGGCTAGTTTTAATCTCACTTAGTGTGTCAGTACCTTATACAATGTAGAAACTCAGTGTATAGACTTGAGCAAACAGGGTGTCATAGAAGGGAGAGGTCAACGCTCAAAGCTGCTGTAGACAAATATGATCACCTAGTAGAAGCGTAGATGTGCAGAGACTGGAATTTTTTCCCCAAACCAATTATAATGATATATCATTGTGAAATATCTGTCATTTTCCCAACTGGAGTTTTTAAGAGTGTTTATGAGTTAAACATTTAGCATCATTAAGGAGACTTTCTAAAGCTAATTGACCTTTATCTCAAGTAACCCGTCCAAGAACTAGTTTTGTTTCTAAATATTCTTTTCTTATGAAATTCCATCCTTGGCTTTTATGATTTTTAAATATTAATACAACTGATATCTAACAATCCTAAATACCCCATCCATTAACTACACTTATGCATCAAGCAACCAGAAAACTCTCTGAATGCCTTAAATGACTTGTGCGCTCAAGGCTACTAAGTAGACTAAATAATGGGAGACTCAGCTCTGACTCCCAAGTCTGAGTCCTTCCCACAGCAGACCTTCCAGAGTCATCAACATGGGTGCACCAGCCATGGACTGCAAACATGGTTTCAAAGGGAAAACCTGAAAGGCTCATCATTGTTAACACACTTCACTGAACTTCACAGCGTCTATAGACCCGAGGTTGATCAGTTGATCTTTGTACTGTGTGAAGAAAAGACCCAACCACATATGCTTCCATTTTATAGGTGACAGCCTTGAATATCTGAGTTAAAATGGCTTACTTAGGATCAAACTGCTCATGACTCTATTTAATTCAAAACATTTAAGCTTGACTTTGAATTCAGCGCGGAGAGTTAACTTGATTTAAATCATGCATTTCAATTAAAGAAGCATGCATTTCAACTGTGCACATAAGAAACATTGAAAATAGAATGACCTAGAATCAAAAAAGAATGAAACTCGAATGTCCAAAGCATTATCTAACCCACATAGACAAAGCAGCTGAGCACGAAATACTGCCCCTCTCTTCATGCACATATAGGTTTTAGTTGCGGGAATTTTCTTTAAGTTAAAAGTTCAGTATTTATATGATCCACTTTATTCTGGGTAATGGCCTAAGCGTATAATAGATTGTACCATTGCCAACTAATATTAGGTTCAAAATTCTCAGTTTAACACAAACTCAGGTGAGGTTTCATTAATCTAGGCCATGTCAGATTTCTCTCAACCACCGACACTCCTAAGCTTTAATTTACCAATATTTCCTTTACAAACTGAAATCCTGAAACTATGAATCAGAACCATAGAAACTGACTGCATCACGTGCAATTTGCTGCTATGAAATTCTCCTTTCCATGGTTCAAACTCATAACTGAAACTAGAAGCACTATTTCTATGGAGAAAAACACTATTTTGCTTAATGCTGCCAAACACTCCTACTTAGCCTGGATGCTTTATTCTCAGGCCCTTGAGTAATCCCATCACTCCTGAGGAAACCTAAATGTAATTTTAATTTCACCTGCCAGGTTAGGCTAATTAGATTTAGACTACAATTGCCAGTGCCGAAGTATTACTCTCAGATTCTACAGAAGGTCTGTGACCAAGTAATAAAATATTGAAATGGACTTTTTAGGGAATAGAACTAGCCAAAAGTGATTTTATTGCAATGGTAGTCACTACCACAATTTTCATTTTGAGAACAGCATTTTAAGAGTAGTTTTCTTAGGTTGTAAAAACATATTTTCTACAGAGGGCATCCAAAGTCAAGTTTAAAACTTGCTAAAGTGACAGTAAACATCTTTTTGAAATGAAAGTACCTTCATAGATAGTATTGTAATTAATGACTCAGTTTAACCATGCAATAAAATATAGCTTAAACCTTCATGTTTTTTATTTTGCCTGTCTTATAATCTTACATGAAATAATTCATTATTTCAACTGCAAAGGTGTTTCATGGAAACAAAATAGTTAAGTCTGAGATAACTTATCCAATAAGCTTTGGTTTAAAAGATCTCAAGGTCCAGGGAGATAGCAGCAGCAATAGTTTAACAAACTTTCATATTCTGTGCACTAGAGCTCCTAGTTTCATTGCCCAGCACGACAAGGCAAACCCCAGCATTGTTCTGGTAAAACAAACAAACAAAACCTCTGAATTTCCTAACTGAAAGAATGCAGTATGGTTTTAAGTGTTAAAAGATCAGTAGCACCTATCTATTCTCAATGAGAATAAGTAATCCCAAAATAGGCAAGATTACTGATTTATTCAAAATTCTATTAAGTCTTATAATATCATGCTGACTTTTAAAAATCAAGTTAAGAGAATTTCAGTATAGAAATAATGAAAGCAATCTGAAAAAGGCAGTTTCCTAATCCATCTTTTCATTAAGGATAAAATATTCAACAACAAACATCATTTTGTTTTTCAAGAATAGTCTAGAAGTGGACATTTCTATCAGGACAATATAGAGTGAATCTCTGAAATTAAAAAAAAAAAATGCTGGTGCTTTTCTTCTCTCCTGTCCTGGGTCAACTAGGAATACCAAAGGAGAGCATCTGGGACCCCAGCAAGACAGGACTAGAACCACTTCAGGAACACACCAAATCGATGAATACACATATGTGCAGATACTGGCCAGAGAGGAACCTAGGGAGAGATTAAGTGGCTGGTAACAGTCCGGCAGTTTACTGGTTGAGGCACCACCTCCAGTCTATTTTACCAACAAAAAATACTGCTGAATGGAAGACAGGACTGCCCTAAGACTCACCAAATGCAACTGTGAGTCTCCATTGCTACTGACCTCAGCGGCTGGAGTAGCAGGGGATAGGCCCAGTGCTGACACCTGGGGACAGAATACTGACCAGAAAACTCAGAAGAAAATCTACACCTTGGTGGCCTAGTGGTGGGGCTATGAGGTGGGACCTTTCCCATGTTGTTCTCGTGATGAGAACACAGTGAATAATTGCCTCAGAACCTACAGACTATAAATGGGATTTGTTTAGAAACTCATAGGGCCCATCAGTGCTACCCCACTTGGCAGAGAAGCTGAATTGAGCCTGCAGCTTTGGATCCATGGAGTATGAGAGGCTCTTTGCATAACCACTGTATTATCTCTCCCCCATCCTGCTTAATCTCTTGGTCAGGAGTGAGGGATTAAGCTAAGAAGCCTACTTATAGCATAAAAGACCTCAGGTTCCCATAGCCTACAGGAAAGAAAAAGAACAAGAGGCGTTAAAAGGCACTGTGCTACAACTCAGGAATTAAAATAATATTGAAACAACTGTCAATTTCCACAACTGTGAACCCTTTGAGTACCTTACATAGACACAAATCAATCCAGGCAAGAGTGATCAGTAGTTTGAAACTGGGGGAGGGACCTCATAACATACTATATTGAATGGTTAAACCAACAAGAAGATGTGTTGGAGAAATGAACCAGGACAAGAGTCTATCTAAAAGCCCCCCAAAGGGTGAAGCACAAAATAATGAGGTCAACATCCAAACACTAGTTAAGGAAATAATCATAGGAGTGAGTAAAGAGTTTGAAAGAATTGTCATCAGAAATGAAGAAAAAACAAATTAGACCCTGGAAGACAACACTAATTATCTCAAGGTTATTAGAGAGCTGAAAATTGAAATAGCTGAGTTAACACAGCTAGCTGAACAACCTAAAACAGTATCAGAACAGGGTAACAAAATAGACTCCAGAAAAAAGTAGAGGGGAGAGAGAATAGTATAAATGAGGCTGAAGATAGAATTAGCAAGACTGAGGACAAATTAGAGACAATAAAAAAGTAAGAGATCTCAAAAAGAGATTAAGAGATATTGAAAACAACAACAGAGACCTATGGGATGACTTCAAAAGAAATAATATAAACATTTTTGGCTCACCAGAGGAAGAAAGAGAAGGGGAAGAAAGCATTCTTTAGGACATAATAGCTGAGAACTTCTCTAGTCTAGACAACATAAAAGACATAAGGGTTCAAGAAGCCCTGAGGGTCCCAAACAGAATTCACCCAGACTTAAAGACACCAAGACACATAATATTTAGAATAGAAAGGAATAAGGATAAAGAAAGGATCCTGAAGGCTGCAAGAGTAAAACAAAGAGTCACCTACAGAGGAACAGCCATAAAATTAGCAGCAGACTTTGCCACACAAACACTTCAGGCCAGAGGAGAAAGGCAAGATATCTACCGAGTGGTCAATGAGAAAGGCTTTCAAACCAAGACTACTGCATCTTGCTAGAATTACATTCAGAATAGATGAAAACATAAAAACCTTCTCAGAGAAACAACAGTTGAAGGAATCAACTATCACCAAACTTACCCTGAAAGAAGTTCTTAAAGGTCTCCTATAAACAGTCAGACCACCATAGATATGCCATCTATCAGAACACTCTAAAACTCCACAAGATCCCCACACTTACAGACATCTAATCTTTGATAAGGGGGCCCAAAGGATTAAATGGAAGGAGGCTCTCTTCAATAAATGGTGCTGGGAAAACTGGGTTGAAACATGCAGAAGAATGAAATTGAACCACTTTATCTCACCAGAAACAAAAATCAACTCCAAATGGATCAAAGACCTAGATGTCAGACCAGAAACAATCAAATACTTTGAGGAAAACATTAGTAAAACACTTTCCCACCTACACCTCAAGGACATCTTTGATGAATCAAACCCAATTGCAAGGAAGACTAAAGCAGAAACAAACCAATAGGACTACATCAAATTGAAAAGCTTCTGCACATCCAAAGAAACTATTAAACAAACAGAGAGACCCCTCACAGAATGGGAGAAGATCTTCACATGCCATACATCAGACAAGAAACTAATCACCAAAATATATAAAGAGCTCAGCAAACTTAGCACCAAAAAAGCAAATGACCCCATCCAAAAATGGGCAGAGGATATGAACAAAACATTCACCACAGAGGAGATCCAAAAGGCTAGCAAACATGAAAAACTGCTCTAGGTCACTGATTGTCAGAGAAATGCAAATTAAGACAACACTAAGATACCACGTCACTCCTATAAGAATGGCATACATCAAAAAGGACAGCAGCAACAAATGCTGGAGAGGTTGTGGGGACAGAGGAACCCTTTTACATTGCTGGTGGGAATGTAAATTGGTACAGCCTCTGTGGAGAGCAGTCTGGAAAACTCTCAGAAGGCTAGACACGGACCTTCCATATGAACCAGTAATTCCTCTCCTGGGGTTACACCCCAAGGACTCCATAACACCCAACCAAAAAGAGGTGTGTACTCCTATGTTCATAGCAGCACAATTCATAATAGCTAAAACCTGGAAGCAACCCAGGTGCCCAACAACAGATGAGTGGCTGAGAGAGCTGTGGTATATATACACAATGGAATACTATGCAGCTATCAAGAACAATGAACCCACCTTCTCTGACCCATCTTGGACAGAGCTAGAAGGAATTATGTTAAGTGAGCTAAGTCCGAAAGATAAAGATGACTATGGGATGATCCCACTCATCAACAGAAGTTGAGGAAGAAGATCTGAAAGGAAAACAAACAGCAGGACCTGACCAAATTGTAAGTAGGGCACCAAAATAAACACCCAGTGGTGAGGGGTAGACATGCAGCTTCCTGGGACAGTGGGGGTGGGAGTGGGTGGGAGGGATGGGTCACAGTCTTTTGGTGGTTGGAATGGTGCTTATGTACACTCGTAGTAAAATGTAGTCATATAAATCACTAGTTAATTAATACAAGGGGGGAAAAATTAATTGTATGACTTAAAGTTTTTCAAAACACAAACTGAATCTTTTTAATATATAGGCTGTGTAATTGATATGCAGACTCGCTCAAAAGCCTAGACCAAGCAGATCAGAAGCAACCAATAGCACAGCTATATACAAGATACTGGGTACTGTACAGCAAACCCTAACAAAAGGACTTTTCAAAGTTAACCCAATTACCAAATAATGTGATGATAACATTAACTATCGATTGTCTTTTTGAACCCTAAGACAGCAGGAACCTCACATCTCCACTATAGAGCCCCTACTTCCCCCAGTCCTGGAACCTTGGATAGGGCCCACTTTCCCGTATGCCTCTCCCAATCCAAACCAAATAATATTGCATCTGCCGATCACAACCTAACCAACGCAATTATTGCCACCTCAACATGCTTCACCTCAGACTGTGTCCAGAGACTTCACATATGGAATGACAACCCTTCAGTTTCATTACTCGGGTGAGACCTTTCCTTTCATACTATACTCTAATTTCATCTCAGGTGGTTCACTTTCTAAAAAAGTTCCAAAACCTAGATATACACCAGTTTCTGTGAGAGAGAGCATATGTTCACATGTATCCATAAACTAGTGCAAAATATATACCTGAAAGCAGAAGTACACTAGAGTTTGCAGTGAGTACCCCCCTAACACTTCCTCTCCACTATTCCAAGCTTTGGGTCCATGATTGCTCAACAATTTGTTTGGCTTTGTATGTTAACTCTCTTTTCAATCACCAGGTTCCAGATGCCACCAGGATGCTGGCCAGACTTCCCTGGATTGAAGACCCCACCAATGTGTCCTGAAGCTCAGCTTCCCCAGAGACACACCCTACTAGGGAAAGAGAGAGGCAGACTGGGAGTATGGACCGACCAGTCAATGCCCATGTTCAGTGGGGAAGCAATTACAGAAGCCAGACCTTCTACCTTCTGCAACCCTCAATGATCCTGGGTCCATGCTCCCAGAGGGATAGAGAATTGGAAAGCTATCAGGGGAGGGGGTGGGTTATGGAGATTGGGTGGTGGGAATTGTGTAGAGTTGTACCCCTCCTACCTTATGGTTTTGTTAATTAATACTTTCTTTAAAAAAAAAAAGAACAATAACTATCATTAGAATTTTTTTCAAGAGGATGTGTTAGCAAGAAATTTAAATACTTGTCAGGTGGGCTGGTCTAGAGCAGTCGTTTAAATATTGTTGGCTATTATATTTGTCATGAACATCAGTGAGATTCTACCATCAGTCATTTTTTTACCCCAGTGCTCTGTATTTTGTCTTCAATTTCAATTACTTTGTGATGTCCTCTTGTCTTTTATTTACAGATGTACAAATGTACCTTTTCTTTTATAAAAATATAAATTGAATCAAAAAAAAAAAAGACCTTGCCTTCAACTTGGATCAACAGTGGTAGAGAATGTTCCATCCTCCAAAGGGAGGCTGGACAACATACTCTATGCTACACCTGAGGAAGATGGATCCTGATTTTGAGGCAGTTTGGAATGGTCCTACTCATTACCACAGAATGTGAGCTTAAATCTACAGGGATGCAGAGGTCACATAGGCTCCTAAATTGAATATGAGCCCCAGATCACATCAAATTGATGGGGTTTACAGTCAACAGTATTTATACAACTTTCCCATACTTGGGAGCTACTCTCTTCCCTAATGCAGCTTTCTGGTTCTTTATGCAACCATGACATTATCTCCCCAGACAATAACTTGGATCCACCTGTGTATCAGATTTCAGGCTCAGGAGCAAAGAGAAAAAGGGGGAAAAAAAACTAGTATAATAATGGGTCCTTTGGAATATAATTAAAATAGTCATACTAGCTATCTACAAAACAGAGACCTCCTCAATTCTTCACCTGCACTATACTAGCCTTTAAGTTCATGATTAGTCAACGATTTGTTTGGCCCAGAAATAAATCCCCAAACCTATAGGCATCTAATCTTTGATAAGGGGGCCCAAAGGATTAAATGGAAAAAGGAGGCTTTCTTCAATAAATGGTGCTGGGAAAACTGGGTTGTAACATGCAGAAGAATGAAATTGAACCACTTTATCTCACCAGAAACAAAAGTCAACTCCAAATGGATCAAAGACCTAGATGTCAGACCAGAAACAATCAAATACTTAGAGGAAAGCATTGGTAAAACAATTTCCCACCTACACCTCAAGGACATCTTTGATGATTCAAACCCAATTGCAAGGAAGACTAAAGCAGAAACAAACCAATGGGACTACATCAAATTGAAAAGCTTCTGCACATCCAAAGAAACTATTAAACAAACAAAGAGACCCCTCACACAATGGGAGATCTTCACATGCCAGACATCAGACAAGAAACTATCACCAAAATATATAAAGAGCTCAGCAAACTTAGTACCAAATAATAAAATGACCCCATCGAAAAATGGGCCGAGGATATGAACAAAACATTCACCTCAGAGGAGATCCAAAATGCTAACAAACATATGAAAAACTGCTCTAGGTCACTGATTGTCAGAGAAATGCAAATTAAGACAACACTAAGATACCACCTCACTCCTGTAAGAATGGCATACATCAAAAAGGACAGCAGCAACAACTGCTGGAGAGGCTGTGGGAACAGAGGAACCGTTTTCCATTGCTGGTGGGAATGTAAATTGGTACAGCCTCTGTGGAGAGCAGTCTGGAAAACTCTCAGAAGGCTAGACATGGACCTTCCATATGATCCAGTAATTCTTCTCTTGGGGTTATACCCCAAAGACTCCATAACACCCAACCAAAAAGAGGTGTGTACTCCTATGTTCATAGCAGCACAATTCATAATAGCTAAAACCTGGAAGCAACCCAGGTGCCCAACAACAGATGAGTGGCTGAGAATGCTGTGGTAAATATACACAATGGAATACTATGCAGCTATCAAGAACAATGAACCCACTTTCTCTGACCCATCTTGGACGGAGCTAGAAGGTATTATGTTAAGTGAGCTAAGTCAGAAAGATAAAGATGAGTATGGGATGATCCCACTCATCAACAGAAGTTGAGGAAGAAGATCTGAAAGGGAAACTAAAAGCAGGACCTGACCAAATTGTAAGTAGGGCACCAAAGTAATAACCCTGTTGTGAGGGGTAGACATGCAGCTTCCTGGGACAGTGGGGGGTGGGAGTGGATGGGAGGGATGGGTCACAGTCTTTTGGTGGTGGGAATGGTGTTTATGTACACTCCTAGTAAAATGTACTCATATACATCACTAGTTAATTAATATGAGAGGGGGAAAATTAATTGTATGTCTTGAAGTTTTTCAAAACACAAACTGAATCTTTTCTCAATATATGCAGTGTAATTGATATGCAGACTCTCTCAAAAGCCTAGACCAAATAGATCAGAAGCAACCAATAGCACAGCTATATACAAGATACTGGGTACTATACAGCAAACCCTGACAAAAGGACCTTTCAAAGTTAACCCAATTACCAAATAATGTGATGATAACATTAACTATCGATTGTCTTTTTGAACCCTAAGACAGCAGGAACCTCACATCTCCACTATAGAGCTTCTACTTCCCCCAGTCCTGGAACTATTGGATAGGGCCCACTTTCCTGTATGCCTCTCCCAATCCATATCAAATAATATTGCATCTGCCGACCACAACCTAACCAACACAATGATTGCCACCTCAACATGCTTCACTTCAGACTGTGTCCAGAGACTACATGTGTGGAATGACAACCCTTCAGCTTCATTACTCGGGTGAGACCTTTCCTTTTATAGTATACTCTAATTCCATCTCAGGTGGTTCACTTTCTAACAAAGTCCCAAAACCTAGATATACACCAGTTTCTGTGAGATAGAGCATATGTTCACAGGTATCCGTAAACTACTGCAAAATATATACCTGAAAGCAGAAGTACACTAGAGTTTGCAGTGAGTATCCCCCTAACACTTCCTCTCCACTATTCCAAGCTTTGGGTCCATGATTGCTCAACAACTTGTTTGGCTTCGTATGTTGGCTCTCTTTTCAGTCACCAGGTTCCAGATGTCATCAGGATGCCGGCCAGGCTTCCCTGGACTGAAACCCCACCAATGTGTCCTGGCGCTCCGCTTCCCCAGAGACCCACCCTACTAGGGAAAGAGAGAGGCAGGCTGGGAGTATGGACCAACCAGTCAACGCCCATGTTCAGCAGGGAAGCAATTACAGAAGCCAGACCTTCTACCTTCTGTAACCCACAATGCCCCTGGGTCCATGTTCCCAGAGGGATAGAGATTGGGAAAGCTATCAGGGGAGGGGGTGGGATATGGAGAACGGGTGGTGGGAATTGTGTGGAATTGTACCCCTCCTACCCTATGGTTTTGTTAATTAATGCTTTCTTAAATAAAAATAAATAAATAAATAAAAATCCACAAGTATGGTGTTAAAATATCTTCAATCCTTGACATCAATAAATGTCAATGGCCTGAATTCACCTATTAAAAGACACAGAGTAGGAATATGGATCAGAAAACACATCCCAACAATATGCTGTCTATAGGAAACCCACCTAAATTAACAAAACAAACACAGACTCAAAGTAAAAGGATGTAAAACTATCATATAAGCCAATGGTCCATAGAAAAAGAGCAGTAACAGCTATTCTCATAACTGACATGATAGACTTTAAAACAAATAAAATTTAAAAAGATAGGGATAGATATTACTTAATGCTCAGCAGATCAATCCATCAAGTGGGCTAAACAATTATTAACATGTATGCACAAAATGAGAAGCCATCTAAATTCATCAAACATCTACTGAAAGAGCTACAGCAATATATTAACAGCAACACAGTCATAGTAGGGGACTTCAACAGCTCACTCTCTCAACTTGACAGATCTTCCAGGCAGACTATCAATAATCAATAAAGACATGAGGGAGCTAAATGAGGAGATAGATAAACTAGAACTACTGGACATTTTCAGAGTCATTCATACCAAAAACTGGAATACACATTCTGCTCAAGTCCACATCGGTAATTCTCAAGAATAGACCATATGTTAGGCCACAATTATAGCATCAGCACATTCTAGAGCATTGAAATCATCCCAAGCATCTTCTCAGACAACAGTGGAATTACATTAACACTTAACAAGCAACAAAAGATTAGTAATAGTCCCAAAATGTGGGAGCTCAACAGTACACTACTTAACAACTACTGGGTCAAAGAGGAAATAAAGGAAAAAATCAAAATGTTTCAAGAGTTCAATGAAAATGAAGACACAAGCTATCAAAATATTTGGGACACAGCTAAGGCAGTACTGAGAGGCAAGTTCATAGCCATACAAGCACAAATTAGGAAACAAAAAAAGCTCCAATAAACAGCCTGACTGCACATCTTAAAGACCTAGAAGAAGAAGAACAAAGGAACCCTAGAGCAACCAGAAGGACAGAAATAACAAATGTTAGGACAGAAACAAGTAACACTGAAAATAAGAAAACCATATAAAGGATGAACGGACAGAAGTAAATGCTGGTTCTTTGAAAGAGTGAACAAAATCGACACATCGTTAGCCAGATTCACAAAACAAAAAATGGAGAAGACCCAAATAAATCGAATCACAAATTAAAGAGGAGATATCACAACAGATACTCTAGAAATTCAACATACCATGCGAGGCTTCTATGAACAACTATATGCCACCAAGCTAGAGAACCTGGAAGAAATGGACAATTTCCTAGATACCTACAAGCTTCCAAAATTAAATAAACAGGAATTAGATAATATGAACAGGCCCATCACAGCTAAATGAAATTGAAATAGTTATCAAAAACCTTCCCAAGAGTACAAGTCCTGGACATTTACTTCAAAGAAGAACTAATACCTCTACTTTTAAAAGTCTTCCAGAAGATTGAAGACACCGGAATACTCCCTTCCAGCTTCTATGAAGCCAACATCACTCTAATACTGAAAGCAGACAGGGACACAACCAAAAAGGAAAACTACAGACCTATATTTCTGATGAACATAGATGCTAAAATACTGAACAAAATTATAGCCAACTGGATACAGCAGTATATTAAACAGACTGATAATCATGACCAAGTAGAGTTTATCCTAGGGATGGCAAGGTTGGTTTAATATACTTAAATCAATCAACATTATCCACTACATCAATAAAAGCAAGACCAAAAACTACATGGTCATATCAATAGATGCAGAGAAAGCCTTGGACAAATTACAACATCCCTTTATGAACAAAACACTACAGAAAATGGGAATAGATGGAAAATTACTGAAGATAGTGGAGTCTATATATTGCAAATGTATCATATCAACATCATACTCAGTGTTGAAAAACTGGAATCATTTCTCCTCAGATCAGGTACTAGACAGGGTTGCCCACTATCACCATTATTATTCAACATAGTGTTGGAAATTCTTTCCATAGCAATCAGGCAGGAGCAAGGAATTAAAAGGATACAGATTGGAAGAGAAGTCAAACTCTCTCTAATGCCCATGACATGATAGTATATATAGAAAAACCTAAGGAATCCAGCTAGAAGATTTGGAAATAATCAGCCAATACAGTAAGGTGTCTTGCTACAAAATTAACATTTAAAAGTCAGTGGCAGGAGTGGGCTGCTAGAGTAGCAGGTTAAGTGCATTGGCACAAAGCACAAGGACCAGCATAAGGAACCCGATTCGAGCTCCAGGCTCCCCACCTGCAGCGGGGTTGTTTCACCAGCAATGAAGCAGGTCTATAGGTGTCTATCTTTCTCTCCCCCTCTCTCTTTTCCCCTCCTCTCTCCATTTCTCTCTGTCCTATCCAACAATAACGACAATAACTACAACAATAAAACAACAAGGGCACTAAAAGGGAATTAATAAATAAATATATTAAAATAAGTCAGTGGCATTCCTCTATGCAAACACTAAGTTAGAAGAAGTTGAAATCCAGAAATCAATTCCTTTTACTATAGCAACAAGAACAACATAATATCTAGGAATAAACCTAACCAAAGAAGTGAAAGACATGCTTACTGAAAATCTAAGAATAAACCTATCCAAAGAAGTGAAAGACATGTTTACTGAAAATTGAGTCACTAGTCAAGAAAATTGAAAAAGACACAAAGAAGTGGAAAGATAGTCCATGTTCGTGGGTTGGAAGAATTAACATCACAAAATGAATATACTACCCAGAGCCATATACAAATTTAATGCTATCCCCATCAAGATACCAACCACATTTTTTAGGAGAATAGAACAAATGTTTATCTGAAATCGGAAAAGGCCTAGAATTGCCAAAATGATCTTGAGAAGAAAGAACAAAACTGGAGGCATCACACTCCCAGATCTCAAATTGTATTATAGAGCCACTGTCATCAAAAGTGCTTGGTACTGGAACATGAATAGACATACTGACCAGTGGAACAGAATTGAAAGCCCAGAAGTAAGCCCCCACACCTATGGACATCTGATCTTTGACAAAGGTGCTCAGACTATTAAATGGGGAAAGCAGAGTCTCTTCAACAGGTGGTGTTGGACAGAATGGGTTGAAACATGCAAAAGAATGAAACTTAACCACTATATTTGACCAAAATACAAAAGCAAATTACATATGGATCAAGGACTTCGATGGTAGACCTGAAACTATCAGATACTTAGAGGAAAATACTGGCAGAACTCTTTTCCGCATAAATTTTAAAGACATCTTCAATGAAATGAATCCAATTATAAAAAAGACTAAAGCAAGTATAAAGCTATGGGACTACATCAAATTAAAAAGCTTCTGCACAGTAACAGAAACCACTACCCAAACCATGAGACCCCTCACAGAATGGACAGAGATATTTACATGCCATACATCAGACAAGAGGCTAATAACCAAAATATACAAAGTGCTTGCCAAACTCAACAACAAGAAAACAAATAACCCCATCCAAAAATGGGGAGAGGACATGGACAGAATATTCACCACAAAAGAGATCCCAAAGACTGAGAATCACATGAAAAAATGCTCCAAGTCTCTGATTGTCAGAGAAATGCAAATAAAGACAACAGTGAGATACCACTTCACTCCTGTGAGAATGTCATACATCAGCAGCAAATGCTGGAGAGGTTGTGGGGTCAGAGGTACCTCCTGCACTGCTGGTGGGAATGTCAATTGGTCCAACCTCTGTGGAGAACAGTCTGGAGAACTATCAGAAGGCTAGAAATGAACCTACCCTATGATCCTGCAGTTCCTCTACTGGGACTATCCTAAGGAACCCAACACACCCATCCAAAAAGATCTGTGTACACATATGTTCTTAGCACAATTTGTAATAGCCAAAACCTGGAAGCAACCCAGGTGTTCAACAACAGATGAGTGGCTGAGCAAGTTGTGGTATATATACACAATGGAATATACTCAGCTATAAAAAATGGTGACTTCACCATCTTCAGCAGATATTGGGTGGAGCTTGAAAAAAATCATGTTAAGTGAAATAAGTCAGAAACAGAAGGATGAATATGGGATGATCTCACTCTCAGGCAGAAGTTGAAAAACAAGATCAGAAGAGAAAACACAAGTAGAATCTGAACTGGAATCGGCATATTGCACCAAAGTAAAAGACTCTTGGGTGGGTGGGGGGGAATGAAAGAGGGTGTAATGGGGGTTGTACTGTTATAAGAGGGTGTAATGGGGGTTGTACTGTTATATATATTTCATCCAAGAGGATGAAAGAGGGTGTAATGTGGGTTGTACTATTATATTGAAAACTGGGAAATGTTATGCATGTACAAACGATTGTATTTAATGTCTAATGTAAAACATTAATTCCCCAATAAAGAAATTAAATATACTCCAATTGGAATCTGCTATTTTAACTCTCATCGATAGTTCCATACTATTTCTCTGTCTAGTGATATTTTAAAACAACCTAGGGTTATTAAGTTAATTTTCTAGAAGCAGAGTTGCTGAGTAAGAGGAAATATATGAATCCCATATCTTTTTAATGTCTTTGCTAAATTGCTTTCCAAAATTTGCTTATTCTAACAGCAGGCATCAGAATACTTATATTTTAAAGGAAAAACCAACAATGAGAAATACATATATTTTAAAATGTTTTTTTTAATTTAAGAGGTAAAGGTTTGATTTAAGATCAAAAGATAAAGCACAATAAAGACAGATAAAAATAAAAGGTCACTGCCACTATTTTATTCTTTTACTTCATACTTTTCTCTAAGTTAGTTTCATTTTAGTAGTAAAGCATAGTCATGTAGATAAAGATAAAAACACTATGAAAGGGGTTTGGGTGGTAGTGCAGTAGGTTAAGAGTACATGGTGTGAAGCACAAGGACAGGAACAAGGATCCAGGTTCCAGCCCCCAGCTCCCCACCTGTGCGGGGTTGCTTCACAAGGAGTGAAGCAGGTCTCCAAGTGTCTGTCTTTCTCTCCCCCCTCTGTCTTCTTCTCCCCTCTCCATTTCTCTCTGTCTTATCTAACAACAATGACATCAATAACAACAACAATAATAACTACAACACCAATAAAAGGGGCAACAAAAGGGAAAAAACAAACAAAAAACTTTAAAAAACGCTATGAAATGTTCTACTACATCTAAGTTACTCTTCAGAATTATTCAATGTAGCTTCATAGGCCATTCAGATTAAACCCCACTAAACATAAATAACTACATTCTCAAGAGATTAAAATTCTGCTGAAATAATATAGACATTTTTCCACTAATAAATGAATTGTCTGTATTTGGTAAAAAAATTGTGAGAAGTATTACATGCACATATAGGAGAGAAATATATGCATCATTGTTAAATTATCATATTGCTTGTTTTTAGCGAATTTAGAAGAAATGTTGTCTTTTCATGTTCTATTGACTGTTGTAGTATTTTAATCTGTAGCTTCCAACACACCACTATGAGGATATAAACTGTAAGTATAAATATAAAGCTGCCAGGGACACAGATTTTTTTTAATCTTTTACCTCAACTAAACTAGTATTCAAATTGTTGGACAAAAAAAATACTAAAAATGATTAGGTTGTCTTCTTTGCATCCTCTTGCATGGAACTTAAGAACATATGTTGATTGAAATATCTGACATCCTAAAAGACCAGGGAGAACAGAAGCAACTGGTGGCGTTCCTTTATAAGATACAGGTATAAGTAAATAGCATTAAAGAACATAAATTATGGTGAGGTCTTGTATGTTACAGAAAATCCTAACAATAGGATTTTCAAAGTTAACCCAATTGCCAAATGATTTGGTTATAGCTATAACTCTCTATTGCCTTCTTAAACCCCAAGATAGCAGGAAACTTCCCCTTTCTCTATAAAGCCCACATATTTTCCAGTCCTGAAACCTCTAGGGCAAGGCTCACTTTTCTGCATGCTTCTCCCAATTCATTCCAACTGACACTGCACCAGCTGATCCCAACCTAATCAATGCAACCAATACCATCTCAGCGTACTTCACTTAGGACTGTGTCCAGAGACGTCAGGCATGGAATGTCAACTTTTCAGCTTCTTTACTTTGGTGAGACCTTTCCTAGCTCATAGGACTCCTTAACTCCATTTTGAGCGGTTCACTTCTTGACAAAACCTTAAAACATAGATAAAGACTCTTTAGTCACTACCAGGCCACCCCATCACCTGGGGCCCTAGTCCGGGAATCCTGGGATTTGCACACAGACAGGAGGGGCCTAGACCTCTAACAGATCCCTCTCTACACTGTCACTGGTCATCTCCCATCAGGAACAAAATAATGGACCCCTCTGTGGGCCCCTATAGGACCTGGCCCTCAATGTGGATCAATAAGGGTAGGGAGTGTTCCATCCTCTGAAGGGAGGTTGGAAAGCATACTCTGTGTATCACCCAAGGATAATGGGTCCTGAAATTGGCGCAGCCTGGAATGTTCCTAGCTGTGACCAGAGAATGTGAGCTCAGACCTACAGGGATTCAGAAGTCGCATAGACTCCTGTGCTGTATGCTGTGTATGGGCCCCAGATCAAATCAATGGGGTTTACAGTCAACAATATTTATATATTTTTTCCAACTATGGCACCATTCCCACAGACAATAACTTAAATCACCTACATATTAGACGTCAGGCTCAGGCAAAAACTAGTAAAGTCATGGGCCCCTTGGAATATACCAAATTAGAGCTACTAATTTTTCAAAATATGGAGACCCCAAATCTTCATCCACAATATTCCAGCCTTTAGGTTCATGAGTAGTCAATAATTTGTTCTGCTTTCTGTCTTCTCTTTTTCAGCAACCAAGTTCCAGATGCTACCAGGATGCCAACCGGACTTCCCAGGGCAAATGACTCCACCAATGTGTCCTCGAGCCCAACTTCCCCAGAGCTCTGCCCCATTAGGGAAAGAGAGAGACAGGCTGGGAGTATGGATCCACCTGTCAACACCCATGTTCAGTGAGGAAGCAATTAACCCCATAAAGACCTTGGGTCCATGCTCCCAGAGGGTTATTAAAGAATAGGTAAGCTATGGGGGGGTGTGATACAGAGTTCTGGGGGTGGAAATTTTGTGGAATTGTATCCCTCTTATCATATGGTCTTGTCAGAGTTTCCATTTTATACATAAAAAGTTTTTTAAAAGAACCTATGTTGAGTGAGATAAGCCAAGAAGAGGCCAAATATCAAAGGATCTCACTTAGCAGTGGGACTTAAGAAAGTAGAGAATGGGAAAGAAGAGCACAAACTGAAACATGGACTAGATATGGTGGATTACACCAAAGCAAAGGACTCTGGGGAGGAGAGGAAGAACACTTTGGGGGTCTGTTACACAATGAAATTGCATACATACATCAATGATTGCACTACAGAGCAATAGCCCCCTCAATAATAAAGAACTATCCTATTTTTACTCATCAAACTGTGAGTAAACTACCTTGTAAAAGCTTTAGAGTCAGATACCAAAAGCACAATTGGGAGAGCAGCTTTATTTTACTTTTTTCTTGAGATTTAACCCCTTTATTTTCACACCTTAGGCTCCCAACAGTTTCCTAACTTGGTCAGGTCAAAAACAGACCCTATGAAAGCTAGTCCGACTAAACTTTACTTGAGCCTCAAGTCGATAAATTCTGCTCCTCTTTTTTTCTAACCATGTATCATCTTTCCTACAATCACTAGGTTCTGTAGCTCTATCCTAGGATTTAGATGGACTATAAGTGTAAGGAGTTTAAGTTACAGAATATATTTAATGTGACTCAATCTGATATAGTAGGAACTTTTTTTTTTTCCAACAGAGAATCACAGCAGTTTGATTCCCATGTCCTAGCATGGATGGACTTTTATTTCCCAGATAGAGGGTACCAGAGAGGCAGTGAAGTCGATAATATCGATCCAATTGTGAAATTTCCCGTTAAGATGTTCCTTTGAGGGGACCAGAATCTCAAACCAGGATCCTCACACAAGATAAGCATTCTCCTGAAGTAGGAACAACATTGGAATTGAATATACACTCTTAACTCAATAACTACATCTACATGCAGACTAGCATGTAACAATATACTCCTTCGCATCTGTATCATGCTTTTACTTATTTGAACTACTTTTTTTTTTCTCCTTCCAGGGTTATCGGTGGGGTTCAGAATCCAGAATTCCTGGAGGCCACCTGTTTTTTTGTGATTTTGTTGTTGTTTGTTTGTTTTCATTTTATTGGATAGGACAGGGAGAAGCTGACAGAAGAGAGAAGACAGAGAGAGAAAGACAGATACCTGCAAACCTGCTTTACTACTTGTGAAATGACACCCTTGCAGGTGGGGAGCCAGGGGCTCCAACCAGAATCCTTCCACCTTCCTAGTGCTTTGAACTAAATGCACTTAACCCAGTGCGCTACCACCCAGCCCATTGAAATTATTTTGAAGTCATATATTTAAACAGGAAGGCAAAGTTTATGCCAGCAGTGAAAATTCCTCTCTCCACTGTCACTGGTTAATTCCATCATAAGTCCTCTTGTGGGTCTCTACAGGGCCTTCCCCCTCACTGTGGAGCAGCAGTGGTAGGAACTGCCCTACTCTCTCAAGGGAGGCTGCGTTACTCTGCCACTTGAGGAAGACTGGTCCTGACATGAGTGCAGTCTGGAATGTTCCCAGCTGTGACCATGGACTTCTCTATATAAAGAAAAAATACTTTAATATATGAAAATGAGTGTATGCATAATGTAAACTATGTTTTTATTTTTCATCTTTGAGCAAACTCATATGCATAGAGTAAAAAGGCACATGTATTCACAGAGTCTCATATGGAAGTCTACAGACTTTGTAGATCCCTATTATAATTTGCTAGGCCTTTCAGTTAATAATGGGATTTTTTTTTTCAATCATTGCTAATCTTATCGGATTTAAAACCATGCTATGGTTTTTTTTCCATGTTATGTATTTTGACTGAACATAAACTAGATTATATTTTGATGCTTGTTCTGTATTTCCTATAAAAGCAGAAAAGCAGCATAAGATAAAGAAGTTATATTATAATAATCCCGTGCCAATGAAGGTGAGATTAGTTTGCAAGAAATAAAGATAAGGTAAATCACCAGAATGATTTACTATTGGAACTGACAAAAATGTTAAAGATTTGTTTTCATTCTCACTCATGTAAGAAAGAAGAGTAGACGGAAATCAATAGTCTCTGAATGCAATAAAATGGAGAAATGTAAGATGAGGTGTTCAGGTAATCTATGACCACTACAGAAAGAAAGAATGAAATTTCTCATCAGAAAGCATGAATTTCTGTTGTAGAAAATGAAGTCTAGACACTGGATCCCATGGTAACCCCTGCCAGAACTTAGAAGTCACGTTATAGAAAACAAGAAAATCCTCTGGAAACTGTAAGACTTCATTGTCCCTAAGGAAAAAAGAAACATTTGATGACCTACAAGAAGATAAGAGAACTAATCTTTCAACCAATACTCAAAAAAAATTCTTACAATGCACAGCTGCACTAATTTCATTCTAGTGAGAATGGAATAGCATATATATATATATATATATATATATATATATATATATATATATGTTGAGGAACAAAAGTCCCCCCTAATATGTCTGTGGCAAAAGAACTAATTTCATGGTGAGAGTTCTATCATAGTCATATCATGAATAATGGCTATGAGGGAAAGTTTTAGATCATAAGGAAATGTATTAAAAATGCAAAATGCTAATAGTACTCATGCATAAGTAATGAAGCTATAGGCAACCTTTTTCCTTTCCTGAGTTTTTCTCTTTTAAAATGTGTACACCATAATAGAATCTTTGCTTTTAAAATACATAAAGCAAATACACTGTCTCAAGCTTATATTCCTTGGATAAATAAAATTAAACCAACAATAATCTATCACTTCATACTCAAACAGTGAGCAAAAAGTTATCTTTAGAGAGAGCACTGAGAGAGGGCAGAGCAGTATGAACTCTGATGTCCTGGCGAGAGGAGTTCATATTGTGACATCAGAGCTTCACCAAGCTGCACATCTGTGCATAATCTATGGCATTTGACTCTCACTGTTTTGAAAAATGTTGGCGTCATATGTATAAGGACCAAGGTAGACAGACAAACATAGAGAAATATAGTAACTCAATGTGGCAGATGTTATAAGAATGAAAAGTGGAAAGGCCATTAATGTCTACTTTGTGCAGAAATTAAAAGGAGGAAACTAAAGCTTCCTGTGTCAATATCACCATATCTCAAAGATAAGACAATCCACAGGAGGGGTAGCAGTAGTGCTATTCTGCACAGACTTAAACGCTCTAATCTAATATTCAAATAATGTTTTAAGTATGCAAAACAACACCATATAGTTTATAGGTTCATAAAGTATAAAAAAAAAACTATTGGTAGCTTAATAGTAATTTACAAAGTTCTACATCTAAAAAACATTATTTACCAGGAAAATAAACACCAAATGTTGCAATGTAGAGGAGGGAAGAGAATTGTGTTGGCAAAAAACACAAACATTTGGGGCCTTTTCTCTGTAATTTTCTGTGTAACTGAAATAGTAAGGCATTAGTAGTGCAGTACAAGAAGATCAAATCTTTGTTCTCTTTTAATTTAAACAATTCTCTTAATTATAAAATAAAGGAACACAATTTGAAATGCAAGATACACATACATACATACAAAATCTGACTGACTTTTTAGGTGCAATTTATTTTTATTCTTCACCCTTTGACAACTTTAGAGTTACAAATAAGTTTCCTCTTGGGTCTGATCTTTTAACAAACCACGCTTAAGTTCTGATTTATTTAACAGGGCAATATAGGCAATGACTATGTAAATAAAAGTCTTTAACACATGTATATTTTAAAAGACTAACAGGAGAAAAACTTAAGGAAAGCTTGGAACTGAAGCATCCCTCAGATAACAAAGTTGATTAGAATCGGGATAACAAAGGTAGAATTTTCTATAATGGTTTCTCATTCATTAACAAGAGAAACTATTGTGAAAATTATAGAATCTATTATGTAAACTTAAAAATATTATGTATTTGGTGTTTATTTGGTGTTTATTTTCCTGGTAAATAATGCTTTTTAGATGTAGAACTTTGTAAATTACTATTAAGCTACCAATAGTTTTTTTAATACTTTATGAACCTATAAACTATATGGTGTTGTTTTGCATACTTAAACTTTATTTGAATATTAGATTAGAGCGTTTAAGTCTGTGCAGAATAGCACTACTGCTACCCCTCCTGTGGATCGTCATATCTTTGAGATATGGTGATATTGACACAGGAAAAAATTATTATGTATCCTTAAAAATAAGTAAAATCCAAATGATAAATTTATACATTGTGCCTAAAATTACAAGGAACTAGATGAAGACCAACAAGGTTAGTATAAAGTACATTCTTCATAATTAAATTTTGCAACATTATTAACTTTCTAAATTGCAGAATTTAGGGAAGAAAATTTTAAGATCTTTTAAAAATATTTTATTTTATTTTATTTTCAATGAAAGAGGGAGAGATACAGAGAAGAAGACAGAGCTCTGCTCAGCTCTGGTTTGTGGCAGTGCTGGGGATTGAACTAGGGACTTCAGAGCTTCAGGCACAAAATTCTTCTGCATAACCATTATGCTGTCTCTCCAGGCCAAGGGAAGAAAACTTTTATAAGAGTGTTACAATAATACTTAAGGCACTGTTATAAGACATGATTTGTTAATTGACTTCTGCAGGTTAATATGCTTACATCTATTAATATATACATTAGGTAATGCCCTAATTTGCTTTAGTGCTTTCATTTAATAGAACTACAACACAGCACATGTAGAAAACTATTCATTCACTCATTAACATGCCCGATAAACATCCACTTTTCCTTCTACTCCAATGGTTCTTAAAGAAAGGAATATGTGAAAAATGTTAAACTCTCATAAACTGCTTGACAGAATGAAAATCAAATGAGAGTCTGTAGGAAACCATTCCACATTATTATTGTATACTTCATCAAGCCTGCTCTTCTTGCTAATCTGTATTAACAAAATAGTAAGAAAATAAGAGCCAATTACGTGCTCTTCTAATTTAAGGCTAGCAATCACTCTCTCCAGCTTGAAAATAGAAACTGCTTCATTAAAACAGAGCTAGATACTGAGGTAGTGGTTTCACCAATAGAACTTATGATTCATGCTATCTCACCCCTGTATAATTTGTTGGACAAACACAAAATATTTTTTTCTCTAATCCAGGGCGTTATTCTTTGATCACCTGAAACAGAAATATTTGTTTATTCTTCCAATTTAAGGCATTTGTACATATAGTTAGGCATTATAATTTTAAGTACTATATATGTATGTATATATATTTGTCTATATCAATAGTACTCATTAACATTTGAATGGTACTTAAAAATACATTATAGAAATGATGGGATGTTCATTTGAAGCACAACACTACAGCTTCATCCAGGTTTTAAGAAAAACAGCTACAGGGCCAGGTGGTGGTGCACCTGTTGAGCACTCATATTATAATGTGTTAAGGACCCAGGTTCGAGTCCTCGATCCCCACCTGCAGGGGGAAGCTTTGCAAGTGGTAAAGCAGGGCTGCATGTGTCTCTTTGTCTTTCTCCTTCTCTATATCCCCCTTCCTTCTTGATTTCTGGCTGTCTCCCTCAAATAAATAGAAATAATAAAAAAGAAAAGAAAGATAAAAGCAGCTACAAGGACAATATTAAGATTCAGTTTACCAGGGAAACAAAGTATTCATGATCCCAGTGAGTTAAGGTAGCCATACTGACACTTTTTCCAGAATATGAACTCAGGCAAGAGGCAAGCTGAAGTGTAGATCACAAAGCTAGAGGCAGTCACAACCTTCTGCCTCAAGAGACATAGCCTGGTCCTCACACACCCTGTTGAAGCATTATCAAGATAATAAACCCTTCTAGATGGTGACTTAAACATGTACAGAGACAGTCTCAGAGATGAGCAGGAATAGTAGCACTGGGTATGTGCTATACTTCTATTTTCTCCAGAAAAAAAATCAGATACAGCTATTTCTTTCACAGTTTACTCCCATATATATATATATATATATATATATATATATATATATATATATATATATATATCATTATCCACTACTTTCTTTCCTACCCTACTACACTAGTCCTTTAGTTGTTTATATCAAATACTTCTCTACCCCCTTGTTTCACCATGTAGCTCTTCCACTCTGCTGTTTCTTAGAGCCTCTGATTCCTCTATTCCTGTTCTGTTTCTCAAATACATACCTGTTTGTTTGAGAGTAATTCTGAAAATATGCCCATTTGCTTACTTCTTGGTGCTCATTCATTTGTTGACCCATTCAGTATCTCTTTAAATTCTTTGATGCATCAGATCCTGCCATAGGCATTGGAAAGATTCACAATCCTCAAAACCTATGTGGTTTAACAGGGTGAAAGAGGCCAAAAGACAAGTAAATCACAGAGCATTAAGAAGAGGGTCAACACAGTTAGTATAGGGCAATCCTGGAATACCTAGGAATGCTTCCTGTAGAAAGAGACATGGTATTTAAAACCTAAAGGAAGAGTGGGAGTTAGCAAGATGAAAGAGAAGTGAGTGGGGCTTATAAATAGTGGAACAAGACATACAATGTCTAGGGATGGAAAGAAATATATGTATGATAGCCCACTACTATGGGGTTTGTTATAGCAAAGGAAATTCTATTTTCAAACACTTAACATTTCAGCTCCACTTTCACTTTATATGAATTGCAATAAGTACATATTTATGTTAAAGCAAGAATCACTAAGCACATATTTGTCCTATGAATGGGTCACTAGTATTGTGCTGTCAGAAAAGTCATGACAGAGAGTCCGGTGGTAGCACAGCGCATTAAGCGCAGGTGGAGCAAAACTCAAAGGCTGGCGTAAGGATCCCAGTTCGAGCCCCCAGCACCCCACCTGCAGGGGAGTCACTTCACAGGTGGTGAAGCAGTTCAGCAGGTGTCTATCTTTCTCTCCCCTTCTCTCTCCATTTCTCTCTGTCCTATCCAACAACGATGACATCAGTAACAACAACAATAATAACTACAACAATAAAACAAGGGAAAAATTTAAAAAACTATTAAAAAAGAAAAGTCATGACATATTTTTTTCTGTGCAAAAAATATGTCATGATTTTTCTCACAATGTAATAATACACCATTTAATGAAATAATAAAAGTGTAAGGCTTTTAATAAAATGTACATTTGTTTAAACCTTTCCGAACTTGGAGATATTAATAGTTATTGTGTTTAAAACCATAGTGATAAAATAAACCTCTACAGACTGAATAATTTTTATCTTCTCTTACCCATTTAATGACTGCAAGTATTTACTGAGTTCATACTTTTAATTCATGTAAAATTCTTACTAGGGATTTTTTTTTAATGCTAACTATGCTAGCAAGGAAAAGGCCAATGCTCAAACAAGTAAACAATTAAATGAATCATGTAGTGTTTCAAATATAAGCATTAAAAGCAAAGCAGAACAAATGATCCTTAAACCTAGGTTCAGGTCACATCAGAAAGTTCATTTACTAAAAGTGCAGCTGAAGTCAAACCAAACACTAACCATTTTAATAGATTCCATTAATTATATTTATTTTACAACTTACTAAACAACCACAGATCACAGTTATATTCTAGGAGCGGCTCAATTTACTAGGAATAACAAGTAATTAGTGAACAACAGTGAGAAGCAGCAGCTTGTAGGGGGTTATATGTGTTATCTCTGCACAGACTGGTTCTAGTCTTCCTGCTGCCATTTCTGGATGAATTTCTACAGTTATTAAACTTCCTTTTGAATATTTTTATTTATTTATTATTGGATAGAGAAGGGAGGGGAAGAGGGAGAGATAGGTAGACAGAGAGGTAGGTAGGTAGAGAGAGACAGACAGACACCTGCAACCCTGCTATCACCATTTGTGATGCTTTCCCCCTGCAGGTGGGGACCAGGGGCTTGAACCTGGGTCCTTGTGCACTGTAATATGTGCACTCAACCAGATATACCACCGCCTGGCTCCCATTTAAACTTCTATGAATCTCATTTCCTTTTTATACCATAAAGAAACAAATCTTTATGACGTCAGTGCAAACTTGGGTTGTTTTCAGAAGTGATACTAGTTACTTTATATTAAATGAGTTAATTCGTGTTAAGTGCTTGCCCATTCTAGATATGATAACTATCTGCATGAAAATTCATTATGGGGGGTCCGGCTGTAGCGCAGCGGGTTAAGCGCAGGTGGTGCAAAGCACAAGGACCGGCATAAGGATTCCGGTTCGAACCCCGGCTCCCCACCTGCAGGGGAGTCGCTTCACAGGCGGTGAAGCAGGTCTGCAGGTGACTATCTTTCTCTCCTCCTCTCTGTCTTCCCCTCCTCTCTCCATTTCTCTCTGTCCTATCCAACAACGACAACAACAATAATAACTGCAACAATAAAACAACAAGGGCAACAAAAGGGAATAAATAAATAAAATAAATTTTTTTTAATTTAAAAAAAAAGAAAAGCTTTAAAAAAAAAAAAGAAAGAAAATTCATTATGAGAACAGCTGAAGACCCTTGCTGTTCAGAATCACCACCACGTTACTACATTACTGCTGTTATTAACTATTTCTTTTTTTTGTACAGACTTTTAAACTTTTCTACTATCTTTATTTATTTATTGGATAGAGACAGTCAGGAATCTAGAGGGGTTGGGTGATAGGGACAGAGAGAGAGACACCTGCGACACCGCTTCACCACTGGCAAAGCTTTCCCCCTGCATGTGGGGACTGGGGGCTCAAACCCAAGTCCTTAAGCATTGTAACACATGTGCTCAACCAGGTGTGCTACCACCCAGCCTCGTCATTAACTATTTCTATCTTCTTATGCCCTCCATAGCTAATGTGAAAGAACAATTTGCTGTGCTCAATGACAAAAAGCTGATTTTTTTTTTAAACAACCCTGCACTGAAACTTCATTACGCAGTTTTCTTTGATATTAAAGTATCAGGGGTTTAAACTTAAGCTGCTTGGATGTTGGGTTGCGTCACCAGAGAGAGAAGAGACCAGGAACTCCAGGCTAAGCGAGAACGCAATGCAATGCCTTTATTGATCAGAGACAACGCCTTTATATCTTTTGAAATGGAAGTGGCAGGTCGGAAAAGGAAATGGCTAGGAGAGGGGGCGGGAGAAAAGAAAAGAGTGGGAAGGTACAAAGCTTCCCTAGCAGCTGTTGCGAAGGTTCTAACCAGTGGGATAAAATACCCTGCAGGCAGGGCGCATCTCAGACAAAACAATGACTATGTAAATAGACCACAGCATCAAGCAATGCAGGGGAGCTGGCGTAATGACCAACACTTGGAGACTCCTATCAACACAGGCCCATGCATGTGATCATAATGTGAAAACATGTTCATTCACCAAGCACAGCTGTTCTGTGTGGTACTTGCTCCTCTCTTCTGCCTGGCAGCTTCTTCTCAAGTCAGTGTAGAAATTTGAATATGACCCTAGGTGAGATCGATGGGTTTACAGTTAATGCTAATTATATGCTTTTCCCATATTTGGGAGATTTTCTCTGCCATTTGCCAACTTTCTAGTCCTATCCTCAGCTCTGACAACATCTTCTCAGACGATATGTCTAGCCTACCTGCATGTTAGCTGTTGGGCTCAGTCAAAAATTAGTAAAGTCACAGGGCCCTTGCAATATACCTAAAATAGACTTCCTATCTCCTTCTAACATGAAGATCCCAAATTTAATCTGCTATACTCTTTACCTTTAGATTCAGTGGGGAAAAGTGGCTTGAACCTGTGTCCTTGTGCACTGTAGTGCGCTTAACCAGGTGCACCACCACCTGACCCTCAAAATGAATTTTCTTTTTTTTTTAATGTAAGTGTGTTGTTGTTTTTTTTGCCTCTAGGGTTATTTCTGGGGCTTGGTGCCTGCACTATGAGTCTGCTAGTCCTGGAGGCTATATATTTCCCTTTTTGTTGCCCTTGTTGGTTGTTCTTGTTATTATTGTTATTGTTGTTGGATAGGTTAAAGAGAAATTGAGAGAGGATGGGAAGATAGGGGGAAAGAAAGACACCTGCAAATCTGCTTCACCACTTGTGAAGCGACCCCCTCCCTCACAGATGGGGAGCTGGGGGCTCGAACCACAATCTTTACACTGGTCCTTGCATGTTGCACCATGTGTGCTTAAACCGCTGTGCTACCACATGGCCCCTGCAAAATGAATTTCCCATATGTGTTGGAGTTTAATTCTTGCCTCTCAATTCTATTCAACATTACTTTATGTGTCTATTTTGGAATCAAAGGGATACAAATAGGAAAAGAATTATTCTAACTATCACTATTTACAGATTCGTGACTGTATTTATAGAAAATCCCAAAGAGTCTATTAGAAATCTCATACTGGCATACTTTAACAAAGACTCTTTAGTTACTATCAGGCCATTCCACCAGCTGGGGCCCTAATTGGGAGTCATGAGACTCCCAAACAGACATGATGGGCCTAGAACTCAAATAAAGCCCTCTCTCCACTGTTACTGGTCATTTCTATCAGGAACAACAAACTAGATCCCTTTGTGGGCCCCCATAGGACCATGCCCTCAACCTGGATCAACAATGGTAGAGAATGTTCCATTCTCTGAAGGGAGGCTGGACAACATACTCTGTGCTACACCTGAGGAAGATGGGTCGATACTGGGGCAGCTTGGAATGTTCCTACTCATGACCACAGAATGTGAGCTCTGATCTAGAGGGATGCAGAGGTCACACAGGCTTCTAAGTTAATTATGGGCCCCAGATCACATCAAATCGATGGGGTTTACAGTCAACAACATTTATACCCCTTTCCCTTATTAGGGAGCTACTCTCTTCCCTGATCCAGCTTTCTGGTCCTTTTTTTAGCCATGACATCAGCTCCCCAGACAATAATTAGGGTTCATCTGCATATCAGATATCAGGCTCAGAAAACAAACAAACAAAAAAACTAGTATAGTCATGGGTCCTTTGGAATATAACTAAAATATGCCTACTAGCTATCTACAAAATGGAGGACCCCCCCCTCCCCCAACACTTCATCTGCACTATTCCAGCCTCTAGGTCCATGACTGTTCAACAATTTGCTTGGCTTTGTATGTTAACTCTCTTTTCAGCCACCAGATTCCAGATGCTAGCGGGATGCGACCAGACTTCCCTGGACAGACAACCCCACCAATGTGTCCTGGAGCTCTGCTTCCCCACAGCCCTTCCCCACTAGGGAAAGAGAGAGACAGGCTGGGAGTATGGATTGACCTGTCAAAGCCCATGTTCCGTGGGGAAGCAATTACAGAAGCCAGACCTTCCACCTTCTGCATCCCACAATGATCGTGGGTCCATACTCCCAGAGGTATAAAGAATAGCAAAGCTACTAGGGGAGTGGACGGTATACGGATGTCTGGTGGTAGGAATTGTGCGACTTATCCTATGGTTTTGTCAATGTTTCCTTTTTATACATAAAAATTTTTTTAAAAAGAAAAAGATACAAATAAATAAAATGATATTTTGTGTTTGTTGATTGGAATAACACTGGCAAAATGACCATCCTAATCAGAGCCATACATGAAGTTATTGATATCCCATAAAGGTCACAAATTTGCCTACAGGAATAGAAAAAAGATACAAAAAATTATTTGACACCAGAAAATACCTAGGAGTGCCAAAACAATCTTGACAAAAAATAATCTGACAGGCATAATCACACTTTCTAACCTGAAATTATATTACAGAACTTTGATTCCTTTCTCTTGTCTGACTGCTATGGACTCCCAAGACTCTGCTGAATAGTAATGATGATAATGGACAGCCTGATTTTATATCTGACCAAAGAAGAAAAGCTTTCAGTCTCTTATTATGGCAGAACACTTCACAATCCGATGCTATAGAAATATCTTCAAAAACGCTAGTCCAACAACAAACAGAACAAAACAAAACAAAACAAAACTAATGGGACCCCATCAAATTGAAAAACTTCTTCACAGCAAAGGCTATCATCAACTAAACAAGGAGACATCATCTTTATACAACATACTTCAGCTAAAGGACTAATAACCAAAATACAGAAACACACAGTAAACTTAGCAACAACAACAACAACAAAGTAAAAACAAACAAAAAACAGTAGAAAGTGGGGCAAGGACACAAACAGAAATTTCACTGAGCAAGAGGTCCAAAGGGCCAAGAGACACATAAGAAAGCACTCAAAGGGGGTCGGGCGGTGGCGCAGTGGGTTAAGCGCATGTGGCGCAAAGCGCAGGGACCGGCGTAAGGATCCCGGTTCGAGCCCCCGGCTCCCCACCTGCAGGGGAGTCGCTTCACAGGCGGTGAAGCAGGTCTGCAGGTGTCTGTCTTTCTCTCCCCTTCTCTGTCTTCCCCTCCTCTCTCCATTTCTCTCTGTCCTATCCAACAACGAATTGCGTCAACAAGGGCAATAATAATAACCACAACGAAGCTACAAGGGCAACAAAAGGGGGGAAAAATGGCCTCCAGGAGCGGTGGATTCATGGTGCAAGCACCGAGCCCAGCAATAACCCTGGAGGAGGAAAAAAAAAAAAAAAAGAAACCACTCAAAGTCTCTGATTATCAGAGAAAAACAAAGACAATAATGAGGTATCACACCTGTGAATGGCATACATCAAGAAAAACCCCTACCCCCAAATATTAGAGAGATGCAGGGAAAAAAAGTACTTCTGCACTGCTGGTGGGAATGAAAATTGGTCCTACCTTTGTGGAAAACAGGCTGGAGATTTCTCAGAAGAATAGAATTAGACTTACCCTATGGCCCAGAAATTTCTCTCCTGCATATGGTAAGTCCATAAATTTCTAGAAATTGTATGCAAAATGTGGTCTATATGTTTAACTCTGGAATAAATTTACAGATTTACCACATACATGCTTTTTTATAAGTATAGGCATCAAGATGAGAAACGTTTTCTAGAGGAAATTCATTATTATTATTATTAAAGTTAATTATTTACAGTGCAGTTGTAGACACATGGGTATAATTACTTGTCTCCCCTGTGTGGTGCATCCTGCAACAGGACCTCAAGGATCACTTCACTACTTGCTTCCCTTTCTTTTCCCTCTATCATCCCTCTAGAGCTGGACCAATGAGAAATCTTAATCTGGACCCAAATACTTGTTGTGCACACCCAAATGTTCTTTTAGTTGTTGGTGGTCTGGACTTAAGATTAGGAAAGTTTAGTGTGTCCATTTATCTTGCTGAGAGCGAAATTAAAAGTACCTACACTTCTTTATAAGCACAACCACTAAAAGAAGTATTGTGAGCTTCATATATGCCTATGTCTTAATTCTTTACAAACTAGATAATCCGAATAGAATGTATGATATTCACTAATTTTCTCCAATACCAACACTTAGTTACATAAGAAATAATTCTTGAGAAACAAGATACAGGTAAACTGTTGTACTCGGTGGAGTGGCACAGGGCTATTGGTGGTGGGTGCCTTGAGTTATGTATGTGAATAGGCAGGGAACTATACTCCTAAACTATAAGATTATAGATAAAATGTAAGTAAAAAGAATTTAAAAATTGAGAAGTACTCAGAATGAACTTCTTAAAAGTATAAAAAGCATGATTAAGAAAATGGAATGTGGTACACCAGGTTAGTACACATAGTGAGAATCATAAGGACCCTGGTTTGAGTCACGAGTCACGGGCTCCTCACCTGCAGGGAGTGGTTTCACAAGTGGTGAAACAGGTCTGAAGGTGTCCATCTTTCTCTCCCTCCACCCCTCTCAACTTTTCTCTGTCCGATCCACCACCAACAAAATAACAACAACAATAACAGCAACAACATAGTACAAGTGTAAGGACCCACACAAGGATCCCGGTTTGAGCTCTGGGGTTCCCACCTGCAGGGGGGCGTCACATCACAAGCAGTGAAGCAGTTCCACAAGTTCTATCTTTCTCTGTATCCTCCACTCACCACTCAAATTTCTCTCTGTTGTATCCCCCCTGAAAGAAAGAGAAAGAAAAAAAGAAACAGAGAAAGAGAAAAAAGTAATAAAACTGGTCATAGGAGTAGTAGATTCATATTGTAGGCACTAAGATCCAGAAATATCACTGGAGGGAAAGGAAGGAAGGAAGGAAGGAAGGAAGGAAGGAAGGAAGGAAGGAAGGAAGGAAAGAAGGAAGGAAGAAAGGAAGGAAGGAAGAGAGAGAGAGAGAGAGAGGGAGAGAGAGAGAGAGAGGGAGAGGGAGAGAGAGAGAGGAAGGAAGGAAGGAAGAAAGAAAGAGGAGGGGAGGGGAGGAGAGGGGAGGGGAGGGGAGGGGAGGGGAAGGGAAGGGAAGGGAAGGAGAAAGAGAAAGAGAAAGAGAAAGAGAAAGAGAAAGAGAAAGAGAAAGAGAAAGAGAAAGAGAAAGAGAAAGAGAAAGAGAAAGAGAAAGAGAAAGAGAAAGAGAAAGAAAGAGAAAGGGAAGGGAAGGGAAGGGAAGGGAAGGGAAGGGAAGGGAAGGGAAGGGAAGGGAAGGGAAGGGAAGGGAAGGGAAGGGAAGGGAAGGGAAGGGAAGGGAAGGGAAGGGAAGGGAAGGGAAGGGAAGGGAAGGGAAGGAAGAAAGGGAATGGGAGAAAGAATGGGAGAGGGAAAAGAAGAGAGAGGGGAGTCAGGCGGTAATACAGAGGGTTAAACGCATGTGGCGGGTTAAGCACATGTGGCGCAAAGCTCAAGGATCGGTTAGGATCCCTGTTTGAGCCCCGGCTGCAGGGGAGCTGCTTCACAGGCAGTGAAGCAGGCCTGCAGGTGTCTCTCTGTCTCTCTTCCTATCTCCCCCTTTTCTCTCAATTTCTCTCTGTCTCTACTCAAAAACAAACAAATTAATTAATAATTTTTAAAAATTATTAAAAAAAGAAGAGAGGAAGGAGAAAATGGAATGTTTCCTAGGATTTTTCTATACCAAAAAAAAAAAAAATATATATATATAGTATATATACATATATATGAAATCTGTAAGCCTGATCTAGTAAGACAGTAAATGGTCATTTTAAATATTTATTAATAAATATTAGACAATAAACAGAATAAGCTCCTTAAACAAGCAGCAGACCTTATTACTTAAAAATCTTTATTCATTAATCTTGAAACTGAGTAACACATGTGCTAAGTACCTTTTCCTTAGTTCTCTGTTGCAGATCATGAAGTTCACTTTCAGAAGAGGTGCTGGCTTCAGCAGTACTCATCTTTCACCAATTACATATTCTGCTACTCACATCCAAGAGGAAATGTTTAACTTTTTGAACTAATGCACAAAATGCAAATGTGAACTCCTTTCTCTCTACACTTAACATGTAACAGAATAACACTTCTCCTTTTGGCTTACGTAGCATTTTGTACCTTATCAACCACCATTAAAATGCATTAAGTGGCTCTAATAAAGATGCACAATTGACCTGCCCGGTGCTTCAGAGTTGCTAATCATGTCTAATTTCTTTCAGCAAATGAAGAACAGCCTAATTACCAAACTACTAGATTCAGGTCCTTTAAGTATTAAAAAAAAACCCTCAAAGAACATTAATTAGCTTCAGCTCTCAATCTTACAACTGTATGTACTTGATGAAACTATCAGTAATATAATCCCAACCTTTCTTCCACATGTGTGCCCCAAAGATGCAATGAAAGTGGAGTGCGACCAACTTAGATTTGCTTTATACTAGTCTCCCATCTCTTAACTCCAATAGTAGGAGTCTCTAATAGATTCCAATATGTTTAGTTTTAAATATAACAGCCAGAAGAAGGAGGAGGAAGAGTAAGAAGGAAGAAAGGAAGAAGAGAGAAAGAAAGGAAGAAAGAAAGAAAGAAAGAAAGAAAGGAAGGAAGGAGGAAGGAAGGAAGGAAGGAAGGAAGGAAGGAAGGAAGAAAGGAGAGAAAGAAAGAAAGAAAGAAAGAAAGAAAGAAAGAAAGAAAGAAAGAAAAGAAAAAAGAATAGAATAGAAGGGACATGGACTGGAGTTGGTGTACTGTACCAGAGTAATCAGGTGGGGGTGGGTGAGTTCAGGTCCTGGAACATGATGGCAGAGGAGGATCTAGAGGTAGTTGAACTGTTATGTGGAAAACTGAGGAATGTTATACATGTACAAACTACTGTATTTTACTGTTGACTGTAAACCATTAATCCCTCCAATAGAGAAAAAATAACAGCCACAGTTATGAACCTAGTATTTAGTCAGTCGTTTAGAATATATGTGCTACTTTTAAAGAACACGTAACCTGATACAATCCATTATGTCAATGGTAATGACCAGGTGTTATATTCTTACCTAAGAACAAGAGCAATGCTAAATTAATAGTAGTATAGCTAACAAGTAATACCTGACTAGCATTTAGGCTTGTAGATATCGTTCAATTTCTGAAGAAGTCATTCCTCTGTCTACTTCTTGTAAACACGGATGCTAATAGCTGCTAGAGATGGAGGCAGGGGGAACAGGACAAGTGAGAGCTGGAATCCTAAGAGTGCAGGTTAGGATTCAGGAACATGGTAGAAGATCAGGAGCAATAAGGCTGAGCCTCCTTAATGAGGCTCCGGACACCACCATGATGCCAACTGCACTTCCCTGGGCAGAAGGCCCTGCCAGTGTATCCTAGAGCCCCACTCCCCCAGAGCCTCACTCCCTTAGGGAAAGAGAGAGACAGGCTGGGAGTATGGATCAACCTGTCAACACCCATGTTCAGCAGGGAAGCAATTACAGAAGCCAGACCTTCTACCTTCTTCACCCCACAATGCCCTTGGGTCCATACTCCCAGAAGGATAAAGAATAGGAAAGCTGTCAGGGGAGGGGATGAGATACGGAGTTCTGGCGGTGGGAACTGTGTGGAGTTGTGCCCCTCTTATCCTATGGTCTTATCAGGATTTCATTTTATAAATAAAAAATTAAAAAAAACATAAAATAAAAAAAGAAGATCTACGAGCATGTTGGAGAGTTTAGATGTTTAAGTTATAGACTCACAATTTTCTATGTGCCTTTCCTAGAGGTATAGCAGTTATTTTGCCCCATAAAAGCTGTCTCGTTATCAAATAAGTTGTTAACATAGCATTATTTGGGAAAACAAAAATGTCACTTTATCTCAAGTTCATATAAAAAAGTATATGCAAATAAGCACTTGGAAGCAACAAGAACTTTGAATATATTTAAGATTATTTTAATTTTTCCCAAAGATTTATTGACTTAATGCTTATTTATATATTTTGGATAGAACCCGAGAGAAATTGAGGGAGAAGGGGGCTGCAGAGAGAGAGAAAGGGGGAGGGAGAGGGAGAGGGAGAGAGAAATAAAAAAAGGCATCTGTAGCACTGCTTTATTACTCATGAAGCTCCTCTGATGCAGGCAGGGACCAGGTCCTTGCACAATGTAATGTGTACTCAACCAGGTGCACCACTTCCCAGTCGTAAGAATTTTAATTTCCTTTTGAATGTCATTCATCAAAAAATCAGGAAATGACAGGTGTTGGAGAGATTTTGCATAAAAGGGAACTCTGCTACATTGCTAGTGGGAATATAAACTGGTACAGCCCCTTTGAAAGACTGTATGGGTAGTTCTTCAACAACTTAAAAATGGAAATACCTTAAATCTAGCAATAACACTTTTAGGTATTTCGCCAATGGGCAGTCAAACACTAATATGAACGGACATATGCACCCCTGTGTTCACAGCTGCATTATTCAAAATAGCCAAAGTATAGAAACAACCTCAAGGCCCATCATCAGATGATTGGCTAAAAAAGTTATGGGATATATATTCCCTGGAATACTACTCTGTAATCAAAAAGATGATATTGTGTCCTTTGGAACAAAATGGATGAAACTAGAGGTGATTATGCTTAGCAAAATAATAGATGAAATACAAGTACTAGATAGTTTCACACATATGTGGAATCCAGAGACTGGATAAACCAATGTGTCCTGGAGCCCCGCTTTCCCAGAGCCCTGCACTACTAGGGAAAGAGAGAGACAGGCTGGGAGTATGGATCAACCTGCCAACTCTGATGTTCAGCAGAGAAGCAATTACAGAAGCCAGACCTTCCCCCTTCTGCAACCCCATAATGACCCTGGGACCAGAGGGATAAAGAACAGAAAAGCTATCAGGGGAGGGGATGGGATACGGAGTTGTGGTGGTGGGAATTGTGCGGAACTGTACCCATCCTATCCTGTGGTTTTTGTCAGTGTTTCCTTTTTATAAATAAAAATTTTAAAAAAGAAATAAAAAGAAAAAACAGAAGAAAGCAAAGTGTTCGTAAGACTTGTGAGACATATGTTGATTATCTTAGATATGGGATGAGACACAGAACGTTGGTGGTGGGCATGGTGCAGAACTACACATATTACAGTCTGCTAACCTACTATTAATAGCAAATGTAAAATTTAAAGAAAAAAGTGAAAATTATGATTCTAAAATTTTGTTCAATGACCCCAAAGTGACTTAAGTAATGAAAACACATAAGAAATGTATGTGACATTTCTTTAGGAGATGTGAGGGGAAAAAAATCACTTTTACTAATATATCATATAATTGCATATGTGATTTAATGTATGAGTAACTAAAATTATAATCAAGCCAGATACATTCATCTATAAGACCTTATACTGATCCAAAATACTATTTTTTCCTTATTAAGAAAGTGAGAATGTTATGCCGTGATGCCTTCTGTTCAGGCTTATTTGACATTTGAATCCTGACTCATTCTTCACTACCACAAGTATGTTCACTGGGAGATGGATGACCAAATCCTTACCAAGAAATCAGAAAGCCAATTCTGACCTTAGAAACAAAGAAGGAAATATAATAATGTGAAATTAGGAATGACATGTGCACAGCTCATTGTCAACTTCTTGTTATGAAGATTTCAAAGTGTGCTTCTAAAGTTGAGAGTAATATGATTTCCAGATAATGACCAACTATATAGCATAAAAACACTGCTATGAGGGGCCAGGCAGTGCCACACCTGGGTAAATAAGTGCACACACTCTAGTGATCAAGGACCCTGGTTCAAGTCCCTGGTCCCCACCTACAGGAGGAAAGTATCTCTCTCCTTCTTTAGCTCTCCCTCCCTCACTCAATTTCTATTCCTCTACCCAATAATAAATAAATAAAAATATTTTTTAAAAAACAACAAGGGTGGTAGTGCAGTGGGTTAAGCACACATGGTACAAAATGCATAAGGATTCCAGTTTGAGCCCCCGGCTCCCTACCTGCTGGGGAGTCGCTTCACAAGTGGTGAAGCAGGTCTGCAGGTATCTATCTTTCTGTTCCCCCTCTCTGTCTCTCCCTCTTCTCTCCATTTCTCTCTGTCCTATCCAACAATGACTACATCAATAACAACAATAACTACAGCAATAAAACAAGGACAACAAAAGGAATAAATAAAAATTTAAAAAAGAAAAAATTCTATATAAACAACAACAACAAAAAAAAAACACCGCTATGACTTGGGTGTTCATGAGGAAACAGGACAGTAGCACGAATGACTTTCAATAACGGATTCTTCTTGTTGGGATAAAATTCTCTTTTGACCTTTCATATTTCTGCCTATCTTACCCAGGAGACACTGATTAATTATCCTTTTTTATTTTCTCTTATTTTGTATTAGCTTTATTTATTGGATAGAGACAGTCAGAAAGGGGAAGGGAATAACAGAAAGGGAGAGAGACAGAGAGACACCTGCAGCCCTGCTCCATCACTTTTCCCCCTGCAGAGGGGACTGAGGGCTCAAACCTGGGTCCTCGAACATTGTAACATGTGTGCTCAACCAGGTGTGCCACAACCTGGCCTTGTGACTATACTTTCTTCCACATTAGGTTTTCTGTGTTATCTGAACAGCAAAGTTTTGGTGAACGCAGACAGTAGATCCCTGCAGGGAAAAGAACAGGCACAGTCACTGCTCAGTCACTGCAGAACGAAGAGAAGACTTGAGGACCCTCCACTTAAAGAGACCAATAATCTCCCAGCTCGGGGCACTTCTATAATGCAAATCCTTAAGCATCTGTTTGTCAGGTAACTTTCTCTTTATTTCTCTATGGGAACTGAAGCTTAAGAACTAGATGGGGCAGATGATGAAAACACATTGACTATACAGACTTCCTTGGCAGAGCTACAGCGATCTAGTCACAGAAAGCTTGCTCCCAGAAAAAAATTCAACAACAAAATACCTAAAGAAACATCAACAGAAGTTGATTAAGAAGATCTGAAAGGGAAACTAAAAGCAGGACCTGATCAAATTGTAAGTAGGGCACCAAAGTAAAAACCCTGTGGTGAGGGGTAGACATGCAGCTTCCTGGGCCAGTGGGGGGTGGGAGTGGGTGGGAGGGATGGGTCACAGTCTTTTGGTGGTAGGAATGGTGTTTATGTACACTCCTAGCAAAATGTAGACATATAAATCACTAGTTAATTAATATGAGAGGGGGGAAATCAGTGTATGTCTCAAAGTTTCTCAAAACACAAACTGAATCTTTTCAATATATAGGCTGTGTATTTGACATGCGGACTCTCTCAAAAGCCTAGACCAAGTAGATTGGAAGAATCCAATAGCACAGCTATATACAAGATATTGGATACTGTACAGCAAACCCTAATAAAAGGACTTTTCAAAGTTAACCCAATTACTAAATAATGTGATGATAACATTAACTATCGATTGTCTTTTTGAACCCTAAGACAGCAGGAACCTCACATCTCCACTACAGAGCCCCTGCTTCCCCCAGTCCTGGAACCCTTGGATAGGGCCCACTTTCCCGTATGCGTCTCCCAATCCATACCAAATAATATTGCATCCATCGATCACAACCTAACCAACGCAATGATTGCCACCTCAACATGCTTCACCTCAGACTGTGTCCAGAGACTTCACATGTGGAATGACAACCCTTCGGCTTCATTACTCGGGTGAGACCTTTCCTTTTATAGTACACTCTAATTTCATCTCAGGTAGTTCACTTTCTAACAAAGTCCCATAACCTAGATATACACCAGTTTCTGGGAGAGAGAGCTTATGTTCACACGTATCCATAAACTACTGCAAAATACATACCTGAAAGCAGAAGCACATTAGAGTTTGCAGTGAGTACCTCCCTAACACTTCCTCTCCACTATTCCAAGCTTGGGATCCACGATTGCTCAACAATTTGTTTGGCTTCGTATGTTAACTCTCTTTTCAATCACCAGGTTCCAGATGCCACCAGGATGCTGGCCAGGCTTCCCTGGATTGAAGACCCCACCAATGTGTCCTGGAGCTCAGCTTCCCCAGAGACACACCTTACTAGGGAAAGAGAGAGGCAGACTGGGAGTATGGATCGACCAGTCAACGCCCATGTTCAGCGGGGAAGCAATTACAGAAGCCAGACCTTCTACCTTCTGCAATTCTCAATGACCCTGGGTCCATGCTCCCAGAGGGCTAGAGAATGGGAAAGCTATCATGGGAGGGGGTGGGTTATGGAGATTGGGTGGTGGGAATTGTGTGGAGTTGTACCCCTCCTACCTTATGTTTTTGTTCATTAATCCTTTCTTAAATAAAAAATTTTTTAAAAATTTCATCAGAGAACAGTTGGGATATTTGGTGAAGAAAAGAGCATCACTATCAGAGGGCTGGTGGTTGAGTTACATAAACAGCAGGAGCAAAAGGGGAGGGAGAGAAGGACTAAAGCAGTAACAAGGCAACACTTTGCTGGAGGAGAGTGCCATACTGACAATCAATTCAAATACATAGGACAGATTGAAGGAACCTTGTGGCTTAGAGGAGCTCTAGACTGCTGTTTAGTCCAGAAGCAGTAGAAGCCACAGGCTCAAAGCTAAATACGGCACTCTCAATTTAATATGGAGAAATTGATTGATTAAGAAAGAAATCCATGACTTTAAAGACTCGCTTGATAGGAAAATGGAAAACTTGGAAACACAGTTAAAGGGTATGAATGACACTTTGAATGCATTACAGTCTCAAATAGCAAGTCAAGGAAGCTTATTTGTAGAACAGAGAATATCAAAAATAGAAGACAAATGGGCCAGTCTTTGACTCCAAAGTAGAAAGAGAAAAAAGATTTAGGAAAACGAAGGAGCTCTTCAAGAGATTGAGACTCACTCAAAAAGAAAAGTATAATTATAGGACTCTCAGGAGAGGAAAGAAAGAAGGGAACAGAAATAATATTTAAAGAATAATAGCAGAAATTTTTTCCAAATCTGGAATGTAGTAAACAGATTTTTTTTTCAAAGAAGCAGAATTCCTACATTTCTAAACCCAAGTAGATCTATGCCAAAGACATACCATTGTAAAACTATTAAAAATCAAGAGCAAAAGAAAAAAATTATAAGCTGCCATGGGGAAAAAAAAAAGTGACTTATAAAGGAAGTATAGTCAGATTTGCAGCAGAGTTTTCAGCGGGAACCAGAGAGGCCAGGAGAAAGTATATTTTATATACTTTTAAAGTATTAAGAGTGGTATATTCAAGGTTTTAAAAGACAGTTAACTGTCACACTTGCATACCCTATCCTGCACAAATATCATTCAAATATGAAGGAGCTATCAAGTCTGCCATTACCAGACCTGCCTCCCAGGAGTTACTGAAAGGTGTACCACAGAGAAAGAAAGCAGGACCATTTAACTATGAACAAGGTGATACACAGTAAACTATGAACAAGGTGATACACAAACTCCAAAACACAAGTTATACAAGCATGAGACCATTTTAAAGTATAAAAGGGGAGGAAGAAATGGATAGAAGATTATAAGAGTGGTGAAATTAGAACAGTTTAAGGAAGACTCATCAATGTGTTTATAGATAATATATTCACATATACATTACATGTATAATATGTTTATATATAACATATTCACATATACATTATATATAATACAATGTGTTTATAGATAATATATTCATATATACATTATAATAGCAGAAATTTTTAATATACAAGTATACTATTTTATTTAACACCTTATACACATATACAGTCATCTATATCTTGTTATATGGCGTCATTTTTCTAGTAACTTTCTTACAACCTTTTTCGCTTGTTTTTTCTTCTGATTCTTCTTATATATGATATCTTGAGGTTTGTGACTTTGGTATTTGTATTCAAGATCTCTGGTTACCAAATGACCTGTATATTTCACTGAAAGACAGCTACCATATGGTCTCACTCATCTGTGCAATATGAAAAATGGAAGCACATGAAATCATTTAAAAAGAAATGTCAAAACTGTAAAAACAACGGTGGTTACCCTTGGGAGGAAGAGGGAAGAGTCGAGGTGGGCGGCAGGAAAAGGGCACAAAACTGTGATGTTGGGTGTGGGTGGAACTATAGCCTTGGAATCTTTAATCTTGTAAATGACTATCAAATCACTACTAAAGTAATAAAAACATAAAAAATGATAAAGCTCGCTGACTACTGTCATTGTGTAAGAGCTGCATTTCACTCCTAACCTAGGACTCTTAAGTCTTCTACAAGGAACCACTAGCAATCTAACATGCTAGTTTATAGATTAAGTGAATTCTCAAGCGATTTATACTTCTTGGCAATCTCTTCATTTATTCCTTTCATTTGTTGGTCATTATTAGGACTTCACTGTGCCAAGATGAATTTTTGAGAGAGAACAGTCATGTGATTAAAAATAGCTAGAAAGGAAGCATAAGGGAGTTAGGTAGTGGCACAGTGGGTTAAGCTCACATGGCGTGAAACACAAGGGCTGTTTTAAGGATCCCAGTTTGAGTCCCCAGCTCCCCAACTGCAGAAGGTTCACTTCACAAGCGGTGAAGAAGGTCTGCAGGTGTCTATCTTTCTCTCCCCATCTCTGTCTTCCCCTCCTCTCTCGATTTCTCTCTGTACTATCCAACAGCGATGATAAACAATAAGGGCAACAAAAGAGAAAAATTAATAAATTTAAAAAATTAAAAACAGGCATCATATATAATTACATGTGTTTATATAAGTTTTATTTCATATATTTAACTTTAAATATGTATCTATCATATATGTATTACATACACGCTCAAAAATTTATCCTGGAAGAGTAGAACCTCAATGTCTAGGGAAAAAAAAAAAAAGAAATAGAAAAAAATCACTGGTCAGGTTTGGCTTATGACTATGCTGAAGATTGAAGCTGGAGCCCTGGGAACCTCAGGGAATGTGAAATCTATGCTCTATTACTCAGATATCTTCCTGGAAGCCAAAATTTCATTTTTATAAGAGTAAGAAATGTATTCACTCATTAATAATCATTGAGCCCCTATTATGTGCTAGAAAATCTAATAGGTATTATGACATAAAATTAATAGAACATGATAACTACATTAAAAAACTATTCCACGAAATAGAGATATCTACAATCTCATGAACATCATACAGTCTTACTTCCTTAGCAAACAGATAATAAACCCTTCAGACATTAACATGGACCAGAAAGATAATTCACCTGGGAGGGTGCCCGCTGTGGTATATGCAAACCAGACTCAACTCTTGCTCCTAACACACAGAATGAAGCTAGAGTGCTGTCATATCTTTTTCTCTTCCTCTTTTTGTCTTGCTCCTATCTGAAAAGGACATCCTGGAACAATGAAGCTCTAATAATAGAAAAAAAAAGTTCTAAGTTTTAATAATAGCTGAATGAACACATGGATACTGAATGGATAAATACAAATATGAAAACTAAAGAGAATCCAGGCTATGCATCAAAAACATGCTTTGGCAGCTGGGGATTTCTGAAACTACTTTAGATCAGTAATGCTAATGAAAACTCCTTTCTTTGCAGAAAGAATAATTAAAATTCTAGTTGCATTAAAATCCCTAGATTAATACTTCTTATTAGGAATGCATATAGCAACTGTTAAACTATTTCAACTAAGCCTGTCTTAGGGTCAACTTTTTTTTTTTCCGTTTGCAAAGCAGGTAATGGTTTAATCTGAGGATCTACCAATGTAAAAGTCACATAGGTCTTCTACACTGATGTCACAGTCTGACTTTGGTCGCACATAAAGTCTTGGTGCTAAAATCTTAACAACAGAGGAGACTATAATATAGCCAGGGATTTGGCTACTGGTTTGATGTGATTTGAAATCAATCAATAAGAAAGGAGATAGACCTTTGTCTTCTGTTAGTACAGACTCCCAATTAGTCAACCCACCTGACTAAAATGAGTATGAGAACTGAATGTCCATAAAGAGAGAGAGTATGTCTTGGCTCCAGAGGCCTGAACTCCCCTGACGGCTTCCTTGGGCCACTGAGGGGTCTAGCCTTTCTCTTTCTCTCTGTGTGTCTTTCTCCTTCTTTGCCTCCCACCCTCTATCTGGAAAAACAAGAGTCTAGCAGGAGCAATGGAAAGTAGGACTGAAGTGTCAGTGAAGCATGGGCAATGGAGAGAGAGAGAGAGAGAGAGAGAGATTGGGGAAAAGGGGAGAAGACAAAGAAGAAGGGGAGGGGTGCACATGGGAGGGGAGAGGGGGAGAGAGTTTAACTTCTTCCAGTAGCATAATAATTTATTTTAAATATACCCTTTCTCCAATTCTGTTTCTTTTACTGAAGTCACATTCCATTATAATGCCATGTGCTTCTGATATACATCATTAATATCAATATGTTTGTGTATTACATCAAGTCAACCACTCTACTTTTTATTTTATTTTATTTTATTTATTGGGTAGAAGCGGAAATCTAGAATGAAGGAGGGGAACAGAGGAAGGAGAAAGACACTTGTTGCACTGCTTCAATGCTCATGAAGCTCCAACCACGCTTGCAGGTGGGGACTGAGGCACTGAACTCAGGTCCTTGCACACTGTAACATGAAACCACTCTAATTTTTAGCTGATTCTGATTTTTCAATCCATCTTCTTGACTGCAAAGTGTAACCAGTCTTCATACTTGAATTTTTGCCTCCCCTCCATCTCCACCCATATTTATTTGTCCATAGTTTTCATTGGTTCATCTGTAGAAAAGACTTCTACCTCCTCGGAATGCAATGTCTACAACCATGCTTTCTCCATTGTTGGCAAGCTAACCGCATCCTAGTTAAAAAATAGATATATAGCAATACATATGATGGCAATGAACATTCTTTTTATAATCATAAATTCTAAAGTGTTGAAAGGTAACTTTCAGCACACTAACTTACTGGGAACTGGCATTTAATGAGTACTTGGTAAGCCACAAAAACTATCCTGGACAACTTCATGTTTATCATATTGTTTGGTTGTTCTGATAGCTCTCTGATTTGTCATTAATATTTTTAAAATCCTATTTCTGAAGGAGTTATAAGTTGACCAATATCATACAGATAGTAAAAGACTAAAGTAAGAGTCCACTGTAATTCTCTATACAGAAGATATTTCCCCAAAGAAAAATAAACCATTTCTATTTATGTCTCTAAATATTTCTATTTATGTTCCTACTTCCATATTACCTCCATTACTTCACTGCCATTTATGAAAAATGTACCATTTTCTAAAGCAGTATGTTTGGATATTTCCTGATGCATGACTGCTGGGGGGTGGGGTAAGTATTTACAGGGGTTAGAGATCACTGTCCTGTGGTGGAGGAAGATGACTATTTGGGGAGATGTGAAAGCGTGCCTTTGTGACAGTAGTCTTTTAAGTCAACATTTCCTCCATGAGTTACAGAAACTAACACACACACACACACACACACACACGAAATATTCAGTGATTACAATAAATAAGCTATCAGTACATGAAGGAATCTTAAATGCAGAGTACTAGTTCAATCTGGGGGTCAGGCGGTAGCCCAGCGAGTTAAGCGCACATGGCACGAAGTCCAAGGACTCCCCATCTGCAGAGGAGCTGCTTCATGGGTGATGAAGCAGATGTGCAGGTGTCTATCTTTGTCTCCCCTTCTCTGTTTTCCCGTCCTCTTTAGATTTCTCTCTGTCCTATCCAACAATAACGAAAACAATATTAACAACAACAAGAACAATCAACAAGGGGAAAGTATAGCCTCCAGGAGCAGTGGATTCATAGTGCAAGCACTGAGCCCCAGCAATAACCCTGGAGGCAAAAAAAAAGTCAATCTGAGATGCTTTCATACTATAATCCCAAGGCATTCTGAAAAAAAGGCAAAACTATAAAGACAATAAAAACATCAGTATCTGTGAGGTTAGGGGAAAGAAAAAAGTAAAAAAAAAAAACAGAAAAAAATTGTGCGAATATTGCCCATAATATTATAAGAATGTATATATGTTATTATCAATTTGGTGAAGCCCATAGACTGTAAAATAAGTATTAGCTAAGATAATTTGCAGATTGTGGATGATCGGTATCCACTAACAATGTATAAGTATACACTTAGTTGAAAAAAATACTATTCCATAAGTGATGTATTGATAGATCATGTTGATAATTAGGAAGACAATGCATATGTGGAGTCATAAATATCATGCATATTCTCCTCAATGTTATTGTAAACCTAAAATTGATCTTTAAAAAAATTCTTTAGGACTCTTTAGGGGATAGGTTAACTTTTTCAGACTGAAAGAAAGCTACAAAGGAGGGTTCAGTGGTGGCACACCTTATAGAGGGCACACATTTAAACAGAAATGAAGGAAGGAAGGAAGGAAGGAAGGAAGGAAGGAAGGAAGGAAGGAAGGAAGGAAGGAAGGAAGGAAAGGAGGGAGGGAGGGAAGAAGGAAGGAAGGGAGGAAAGGAGGGAGGGAGGGAGGAAGGAAGGGGGGTAAGAAGAGACACAAAAAAGGAAGAAACATTCACACAGAGGTAGAGACACAATGCTGAATCTTCCAATACAGCGGTGGATA